>NC_056731.1:268258138-268305638 GCF_019279795.1 Protopterus annectens
GTACCGGACATTACATATATCTTGTTACCCTCCTCACTCTAAGGTCTACCTGGGCCTTGCAGTACCACCACAACACTGTTGTACAAATGAGTTGATAGGCATGGGATACCCACTGCGTTCTGGCAAGTCTGTGTATATGTGCGTGTGTGTGTGTGTATATATATATATATATATATATATATATATGGGTCTATCTTACTACGTCGACAAGTCAGAACGCCGACAGCGAGAACACCGACGCCAGAAGATCGAAAACGGAGAAGACCGACGGATCAAAACCCCGACGCTGAGAACATCGACATGGGAAAAGGCTGTGTATGTATGCGGTAGTGACGGACGGTAGGGTGCGAGTAAGGTAAGTGTGCGACTGTGATAGTTTGTGGGTTAGGGCGGGTTAAGTGAGTTAGGGTTAGGGGCGCGGGCTAGGTAAGTGTGCGACTGTGATAGTTTGTGGGTTAGGGCGGGTTAAGTGAGTTAGGGTTAGGGGCGGGCTAGGTAAGTGTGCGACTGTGATAGTTTGTGGGTTAGGGGCGGGTTAAGTGAGTTAGGGTTAGGGCCGGGTTAGGTGAGTGTGCGATAATGGCGGACCTTAGGGTTAGGGTTTGGGTTAAGGTTGTAGGTAGTTGTGTATGTGAGGTTTAGTGTTGGTTTGTAAGGATTTTGGTGTGCTTGTGTTGTGTGTGTGCTTTTGGACCAGGGATTTGTTTTGTTTGTTGCTTGTCGGGATTATGGTGTGTCGGGCATGTGAGGTTTCGTGTTTGTGAAATGTCGGTTATGTGGTGTCGGTGATTTTGTTGTCGGCGTTTTGACTTGTCGACGTAGTAAGATAGATCCATATATATATATATATATATATATATATATATATATATATATATATATATATGTAGGGTACAGCATTCCAAGGCCACATACTTCTATTACAATACACATTGCCACACAGTATTAGGGATAGTGATGTTGCTGCCCATAGGAGAGGCATGACAATGCATCACCCTGCTATGCTTGTGGCATATGCATTAGATGCATATCCCTGTAGTAGCACTCTTGGGATGGACAAGGGGTTGTATTGCAGTCCTGGTCAATTTGTGATGGTGGGTATGTCAGAGTGTCATCATGGGTTCCAGTGTGTATGATAGCCACAGTGGGGTGTGGGTGCTGGGTATACTGTCATTACACCATGGTACCCTCGGTACATGTAACATGTACCAGTGTATGGTGACCACTGTCACCATCAAATATACAAGTAACTGATAACACTATCCAGCCCAGTTATGTATGTGCTGTGTGCAACCTGCCTGTAACACATTGGCTACACTGACAAGGTAGTTAGCACTGATAGGGCCAGGTCTCTCAGATGTGTGTCTGACTGTTATGTGTATGTCAGTGTGTATATGACAGTATGTCACACTACGTATTGTCCATATGCAACAGTTACATCCCCCATTACCATACTGTACATGCCTGGGGATGTTTTGCATGTAACATGTAACTTGGAACACACCTCATTTTAAAAGCTGTGTGGTGTGTGCAATTAAAGCTACACACATCAGTAGCACTACATACCTAGGTAGGAGTCTAGTCCCAGTGTTCATAGGTTCATATGTAGGTACTAGGCTATTGGCCCTAGGGCCTATATAAGCTTAGCCAAAAGGTACCCTGGCTTTCACCACCCAAGAAAATTATTTTCCTGTGCCCCTGTTGAGCAGAGCCACAGGAGTTATCCCTGGGGTGAATTTCCTATCTCCCATCCAATCATCAAGATATTCCTTGAAGAGTGCTAATGAGGAGCTTTGTTTGATATAGATAGGTAGTTTGTACCAGAGTATGGGAAGTCTGTGGGACAGGAATCTATCCCTCCAGCATGTTCTGTTTATTGTGGTGACAAAGTTTACATCCCTAGAGCATGTAGCTTGGAGGGATTGGGATTTCTTTAAGTGAAGCATGTCCAACAGCTTTGGGTTTGACATAGCTTTGTATGTTAGGCAGAGATCGCCTCTGAGTAGAGTAAAGCTGGAGTTTTTTAGATGGTCTACATAAGGCATTTGTTTGAGGCCAGTAATCCTCTTTGTGAGGTACTTCTGTGGCCTTTCCAGTTGTTGTAGATGACTTGTGAGGTACATACCAGAAGGGGCATTGTACTCTATAATGGGTCTAATGAGTGATGAGTAGAGGGGAACAATGACCTATTTTTTCCTGGGTAAGAAACCTTTTGTGATGAGGTGTGCCACGTAGAAGGATTTCTTGACTACTGTGGCAATGTGATTATCAAAGGAGAGACTACTGTCCACCTGTGTCCCAAGGTTTCTTATCACACTTTCAGTGTTGTGTAGACTACCGCCTATGTGGTAGTTCATGGGTACAGAGTTTTTACCAAAAGAGATGACAATGCAATTTGTGGCATTGAGCTTGAGGCCATGGCTTTGACAACATGCATCTGTCTCAGTGAGGCCCTTTTGTATGATGTCCACATCGTTAGGAGTTTTGATTATGGCTCCTAGTTTGCAGTCATCTGCAAACTTCATTAGCCAAAGACCTTCTGTGTTGGCCTGTACTTCAGAGAAGTAGATACCAAACAGGAGATGACCCAGGGCTGAACCCTGTGGTACTCCACTTGCACTGGTCTGAAGTTTGATTTGGAGTCTGCTACTTTCACAGTGTGGGCTCTGTCAGTGAAACAGTTGGCAACCTATCTTGTGAAATAGGGATTTATATCTAGTTTAATGAGTTTATCTATAATTCCAGAGTGGGGGATGGTGTCGAATGCCTTGGCGAGATCTAGATAGGCTGTGTGAACCACCTTACCCTCTTGTACTGCTTTGGTGACCTCTTCAAAGAAGTCTATCAGGATTAGGAGACATGATTTGCCTTTTACAAACCCAAACTTTGTGGGGTCCAGAGTTTGGAGATTATCAATGTCATTGTTTATAAGTTCCATAATGATACGTTCCATGCCTTGCAAACCAGGCTCGTCAGGCTAATGGGCAGTAGTTCCAGGGGTCTGTGGTGGCTCCCCATTTGTGGGATAACCATCACTGTGCGCCATTCAGTGGGCACAAAGCCTGAGGTGGGGCTAAGATTGAATATGGTACTTAGGTGTGGTGCCAGTCCATTCTGTAGTCTATGTAGAACACAGCCTGGGATGCTGTCAGGTCCCATGGATGTTGTGTCCTTGGCTTTGCAGAGTGTGTTTTTTTACCTGTGCAGCCATGATTACAGGAACTTTGCATTCTTCCGGTATAGAGATGGGCCCTTTAGGGGATGAGAGGGGGGTAAAGTTAGCACTGAACCTATCTGCCAGGATGTTGGCAATACCAGTTGGTTCTGTATATTTAGTGCCATGGTGCTGTAACTCAGAGCAGATCTGAGTGTTGCCATTGAGATTCTTGACATAGCTATAGAATGCTTTGTGGTTGTCTTTAGAATCAGTAGTGATTTTGTGTTCGTAACTAGCTTTTGAGGATTTTATGAAGGATCTCAGCTTCTTACTGAGGCTGACCAGGGAGTTCCTCCAATCATGGAATTTTACTCTTTTTTTTACAACAGTTTATTTTTTCTGTTGTAGAGATTTTTTATGGCAGGGGACCACAAGATTGGCTTCCTTTTTTGGAAGATATCATCTTGGTTCTATTAGGAATTGCGCTATCCATGCACTCATGTAAGTGCTTATATAGTGCATTTGTGTAGGATTCAGCAGTCGTACCTCTATTATCTGTCAGCATGGGTGTCGTGAAGTTTGCCACTTCTGTCTTAAGAAGCATGAAGTTGGCTTTGGAGAAGTTTTTTACGGTGGTTTCCCTAATTGCCAAGTAAGAGTGTGCATGTATGTGGAGGGATCTACTTCAGGTTGGAGAAGATAGATGTCCCAGGGGGTCATCTGTCCAACAACTCTGTCCATCACAACTACTGTTAGCAGTGTAAATGGACTCTTCCCCACTGTAGAGGTGTGCAGCAATACTGGGGTTGGTATATATAGCTGGGTGTGGCTGTTGTGGACACAGCCAACATCATTGCGGTTACTGTTGAGTGTATCCCCCATGTAGCTGGCTGTAATACTGTACAGTTCATGTTAACAGGTAAGGTATTTGTCTATCACACTATCTGTGGTTCTACAGCATATCTCACCCTCCTTAGGGTAGGGGTGTGCCACCCACAGCAGTACACATATGTTTACCATGTTGAGGATTGCACTACATTGGGGAAGGGGTCATATATCCTGCCGGTACCATCATCAATGACATTAAACTAGCCGATTGCTTATTCCACAATGTGTTGTTCTGCATAGTCTGGCTTGGTGAAATTACATAGGCTACAATGGCTTCCTTGCACAGGTACATCCATCCATGTGTACAGTATTCTCTGTGTAGTGTATCAACACCTAAGCCTCTGTGTGTGTTATACACAAACATATGGTGTGTACCACCCAGTACAACTACCATTGTCCACTGTAGATGAGCTGCTAACAACAGCCACCATGCACTCACCTGTATACACCACCCCCAGACATATCGGCCATGTGGCACACGCAGTAACTGTTATACAGACCTCTGACATGTGTTCACCTGTACCCAGGATATGGCACAGCCAAGGTGTCATCACAGTGCCATACCCCTTGTGAGATATGACAGCAAACCATCCTCCTGCTGACATATGGACACCTACAACACAAATGGATAACATTATGGGTACCACAATCACTCAGTGTTACTAACAGCTATAATGCATCATGGCTGGACAGCTACACTACCTGACATGTAAGCATTAAACATTACTGCTGACAACATGTTACATGGGAGTACATTGGCACACTGTAGTACAGTCACCGTGTGCATCAGAACCACATTAGACTGTCCCTGCATTGATGTTATGGATGACAGGGATGTGGCACAGGTATCATCATATGCACAGGGTGAGTTGTTGATTTGCCAGCAACCTAGGCTGGGCCATACATTTGACACCATGTGTGTGAGTGAGGGGTTTTAATTACTGACATGGCCTTGGTGATGTGGTGTGTGTAGGTATGGGGTTGCCCTAGGTGTGTTTGTATTAATGTGTGAGTATGCATGCACACAGTTCTGCCATGTGGTTGTCCTATACAGGTGTTTGTTAGACAGCAGCAGACCATACCTGGCAGGGAGTGCAGTTCACTGCCTCCAGCCAAGGACATGAGAACTTTGCCTGTCAGGGGTTCTACGGGCACATCTAGGTACAAGCCTGGATATGCTCCTCTCCCCTGATGATGACATATGTCTGATGGAACCAGGTCCCTCCTGGGACTGGCCAGGGCCATTTGCATGTGGCCTGCTGTGGTGTGGACAGTGCCCCCACTGCAGTGCTTGGGCTGGTACTGCCACTATGGGAGCAGCTTGGTGTCCTTGCACATCCACGTTGACCTCCAGATGTTGGTGTTGCTGGCCTACATCGACATGGCCATCGCACCACTCCCACCACATGCTCTAGCATGGACAATCCACTGTCAAGGAAGCCCACCATCTCACCCCACCATCTATCCATGACCTCTGTATAATAACAGAGGGCACCTGCAAGATCACTGATGTTGTCACTTACAGCTGAAAAAGCAGCCCTCTGCAGCCTCAGACCCTGTCTGGTGTACCATTCCATATGTGCATGCACCTCCATGACAGCCTGAAACATACTTCTGGTGGTACCAGATGTGGCACTTATGCCAGGGGCATAATGACCAGCAGCCCTCCATTGAGCACCCCTCTACATCTGCCTATGTGGTACTCTGATGAACATCTGCCACACTGACCTGTGCACTGCCATCAACTGCCAACTGTCCCTCTGCTATGGCCACTAGTGATGGGGTATCTATAGGCACTGTGACTGTGTGTGGAGATGGGGTGGATAACAGGGGGATATCAAACAATGGTGCAGTTTCAGTCTTTGACAAGCCTGCCTGTGCCTCAACACATCTATCATCATTTTCAGTGTCTGTATGGACACCAACATCAGATTGCATGCAGGACGGACCCTGACCTCGCCACCTATGAGGTGAAAACAAGACATGCACTTTAAGACCTGTACATCATTGCTTAACAGTGCACACACACACACACACACACACACACACACACACACATACACACACACACACACACACACACACACACACACACACACACACACACACACACACACACACACACACACACCCCTGACATTCCACCATAATACCTAGCTGTCCCTGAGTTTACAGACTGTCACAAGTTTATTCTCTTAAGTTCCCCATCCTGCATCACACTTGGAAATTTAAACTCATTAATACCAATCATTAATGTATCATTCTTCTAATTGCCTAGACAAGTGATCACAAAACATGACCTGTTACTCCATTACCTCTTTGACTTGATTGGAGTCGGTTTTACAAGGACTCACTGCTGTCATCCAGTGTTCACCCGGGGTTTGTCCAGACATCGTGAGCATGGCCCCCATATGTTAGGGGCTACTACAGTCACTCAATAATGTCATGCACTGGAGTGTCATACATAACTATTGCTCAGTAGATGCAAGATCTGTTGCTCTATTAACTTATTATGTGGACAACGGTAATATTTGGATACACTCATTGGTGTTGTCTTGTAATTCCCCAATGCTACTGTAGTGCTGCATATGTGGGTATTCTTTCACCTTTCTGCTGATTGCAGTTTTAACAGTATACCCGGTGTCTAGTTTCCCTTCCAATGCATGTTCCATGCTACATACCTTATTATACTATCAGCTGTCCTGAGATTACATATCAGACAAATATTCCTGGTGTATCATGTGTCAGTCCATGTCCATGTACTGCACGATTTCAAAGGGAAGTCGAAACGTATGAACAACCCCACAATCACACATGTGCATACATGGACACACGCACACACACACACACACACACACACACACACACACACACACACACACACACACACATACACACATCCTACATCCATCAACCCCTCTTCACTCCACCAGATTGCACTTACAGACAAAATAACCCCCCCCAGTCCCCACACACACAAACTTACAGGTGAGGTTGCATGAAGATATTAAACACAGACCTCACATTTCCCATCTGTCAACATGCATAACATATGGTACACAACAGCATGCAGTGCAGCTATAGTCAATCCATGCTAGCAACAGTATACATGTGTGTGATGTATGGGCTGTGTTAGTAGGTGATGCCCCTTCCCCTGGAAAACACTGCACCTATGTACACAGTGTTGCTGTGCACCTGTTCAGCACCCTGCCATGTACTGTGCACCATACCTCACAGGTGTACACACCATTGCTGAATGTGTATTACTGTGTCAGTTATGTCTGCTCTGCTGCTCACAGCCCCTATGTGTTTGTCCAACACATACCTGGGATGATATGTGGACAGATGTCATTTGTGAATGCCTGATGTCTGATTTACAGATGTCATCATCAGCAGTGCATGTATGACCAATGCGTTACAATTACACTAACAACCATCAAACCTTACTGTGGCTATGGGGAGTGTACACACCCTTATTGATATGATGCCCCCTTCCTTGATATGCCATGAGACCACATTACTGCATATGTTAGCATTACATGAGCCTGATATGTGACATATGTCATGTACAATCAAATGCAGTGTCAAACAAATGTGTTAGTTGTGCTGATGCTGATTGAGATGCATACATTTCATGGGTGCATACGTGTGTACACCCTTATCATGATGGTTTGCTGCACCTACTGTTATGTGTACTACAGCAGTCACTATTCCTGGCATGGGTATACTAGCATGGGCCATATGCATTTGCCAGTATATGGTCAGTCTGCCCTACACATGTCTCCCAACTCTGAATGATTGCAAGGTCAACTCGTGCACATCCCTTGGGGTTCACACACTGCCATCACTATTGCTGTGGAGTCAGGGTTATGTCTGCCACAGTTCCTGACCCTGACTGTGTGCAGATACAGCCATTTGTAGCATCCTTTGGTTCCCTGCTGCAGTGCACTGTTGTGTCATGATGACACCACCTCCCCACCTTCAGCCTTTTTGCAGATGCTTGACAACTATGGCCTACACATGTGTGTCAGTTTGCAGTGTCCCAAACACTGAACACCACGTGTAACAGCCTAGTCCCAGATAATGTATCATATGTGATACTGTCTGTAGGTTTCCAACATGGTCTTGGTAAACCAGTACACATTGCAACACATGCCATTTGGGGACCTCTTCTGCTATGCATATGCTACCTGTAGAGAGGCCTTGCTGATGTTTCCTATGGTACAACTGTCACATCTGATTACCCTAACCCATGGGTCACACGTTTGCAGAGTCCAGGCAATTGCTGACATGGGTACTGCACAGCTAGTACTTGCTAGACATTCCTGCAATCCATCAGTGTTGTGGCATGTTACTAGGCAGCCTGCATGACCAGTTTGCTACATGTCACATCATCTGTCTTGAATAGCCATCTGTTTATTTCCTACATTATTCCTGTCCCATGCATCCTCGTCACATACATGACTGTCTGCACTGTTTGCCATGGCATATGCAATGGTGAGGTATGGCTACATGTCCAACTCCTGGGTGCTACATGTTGGGTATGGGGCACACGCCATGGCATGTAAGATGTGTGCAAGCCACGGCTGCCTCTGTTGCAGGTAAGTGGGCATATTTGATGGCCAAACGTCTTGGACAGCAGACCAATTCTTGGTGTGACATTGGGGACCTGTACTTGCTGGAAGGTACATTTCCATGACAAATGCATGGTTTAAGTACCTCAACAGCTGCTTCTACTATATTTTATCTGGAGTGTGTGCACGCATTTGCTTCCAGTGTTTGAGAAGGTATGTACTCCCCATATTTGCTGTCCTAACATGCGATTCCATATTACACATTCATTGCTCCTGTTATGACCACATTGCAGGTTGTAAGAGATGTGGACTACAGTATTGTAATATGTCATAATGTAGATCTGTAACAGTTGCCATTGTAATACTGGTATATACACTGTTGTAGCACTGTATAAGGGTGATGTTTCACACATGTCCCTACTGTAGGCCATTTGTCCCACCATTATGTTCATCTCTGTGCACACATTTTGCAATAACAGGATGTTAGTTATATTGCAGTAGTCTGACATACCCTTCAGATACACCATCATGGTGACCACTGTGATGCAGTGCAGTTAGCAACAATACGTGAACATATACAGCATGCATTTTGGGTAGGTGTGTTAAATGTGTGCATGAAATATACCATAGCCATAACATGACCAGTGTATTGGCAAACCTGAACAAACACCATACTCACCAGCTACAGGCTACTGCCTTGGAGGTATACCAGAGGGACCTACATAAGTGTGTGAGAGATGTGATGTCAGTAGCCACAGCTGTGGCATTGGTACAGGGTGGGTGCATCATTACACTACATCAACAGTACATGCCAACAATACTACAGATTGTGCACATCTGTTTATTACTACTACGTAGCAACAGACTATGTATATGTCATCTCACATATGCATGATCTAACTGTACAGATGCGGATGGATACGTGACAGTGGTCTACTGATGTGCCCTGTGGCCTTACCTGCACACTCCTCTGCCATTGTGTAGGTAGCATCCACCTTCACTATGCTCTCCGATGCTGGCAAGCAGCTCCTCAACATGTGACAGGGGGGTGGATGGCATGACCTCTCCCTGTTGCGAGCTGATCTTCCCTGACTGCAGCAGCACACCGATGGGCATTGTGAAGTAGGTCTGTGCAATGATGCCGAACCTGCTCATAACTGCAGTTATGCAGGCCGACATCATTTACCCTGTGGACCAGATTGTTACACAGGGCGGTCCACTCCTGCTGCTCATGGGCTGTTTGGCCAAACAACACATGGTAGTGCTGCACCAGGTGTGTGATGATGACCTCATTCTTAACCGCTGTATAAACGGGAAGCCTCTCAAAGGACATCTTGCCTGAAAGACATAAAGATGGAAACAGATTGGAACACCTCATACAGCAAGGTTATCATAGTTTTTAATACACATCTTTATCTCTCCCCCACCATATCTGCAACAACAATCTGATCACACAACTCAATAAGTATGTGTACAGAATACCTGCCATTGGGACATATATCGTATTGTACCACACATTGTGCTATGCGTTTGTATCAATGTTCCCTGTGGGGACACTATCATTGCCGGCCTGTTATGGGCAATGTCACCTGCATGCCATTGTAAGAGCCACTATGGTTCCATATATGCACGTGGTCTATTTGCTATGTGATTGCTGCACATCTGTTGTTTTGTGTTATTGGGGATATCTATGCATGCTGTTGTACATGATCTGGGAATTTGCACATGATGTAACAGCATTTTGCAGATTGTTAAATTTAAAATTGTATTTTCATGATACAAAACAGGAAGATGTTGCTGTTGATAATTTCAAATACCACAAATCCACCTTTGCCCCACCTATGCATCCTAGTGTGAGTCTTTTCCAAAATAGTGTTCTCAAAGATCTGCATTTTGCTTTGGGTATGACTCACCCTAAATCTAACAATCTCTCAAAGACAGATATGTCAACATTACAGGAGCTTATTAATAATAAAAACCTGGTTATTATTTCTGCAGACAAAGGTGGTGCTGTGGTAGTCATGAATTGGACCCAATATGATGCTGAGGCACACAGACAGTTGGAGGATGCCAGATATTACACCAAAATGCCTCTGGATCCAACACTTATGTTTAAACAACAAATAGACACATTTTTGGATTTGGCAGTTGAAAATGGCATCATTACACCAAATATAAAAAGTCATCTCACTATATCTGATCCTAATAGCCAATGTATCTATTTTCTACCCAAAATTCACAAAGATCCTTTGCATCCTCCGGGTAGGCCAATTGTGGCAGGTAATGGTTCTCTTACTGAACCACTTTCTGAGTTTCTAACCAAACACCTCAAACCATTATTGAGATGGGTAAGATCTAGAATTCAGGATATCACAGAATTTTTAGGTATTATAAATGAGACGCAAATTGAAGATCATTGGTTGTTATGCACCCTGGATGTTAGTGCATTATATACTAACATTCCACATTGGGCAGGGCTTGATGCCATAGAATATTGGCTATACAAATCAGAACTATACAAATCTGGTTTCAACACGTTTCTTATATGCTTAACTGAACATGTTCTCACTAAAAACGTGTTCTTCTATGGAAAACAATGTTATTTTCAAACACGGGGCACAGCAATGGGCGCATCATTTGCCCCCGTATATGCAGACCTATATATGGCATATATAGAAGAACAAATTATCTATGATGTTACACACAACATATATCTAATGGAAATTGATATTTGGCGTAAATATCTGGATGATTGCTGGATGGTGTGGAGATCTGATGTGGAATACTTGATGGAATTTGTTGAATACCTCAATGAGAATAAATGGGGTTTACATTTTACCATCAATTATGACCAACACAAGATCACATACTTGGATGTGCTCATAATTAGAAATAAAGACAATACTCTTGGTACTGAAGTATTCAGGAAATACCTGGAATATAACACATTACTCCACGCATCCAGCTTTCATCCAGCACATATTACCAAAAACATCTCCAAGTCTCAATTTATTAGGATGAGACTCATTTGTTCAGAAGAAAACACTTTCAAGGTTTTCAGCAAGGATTTGTTGAACAGGTTTGAAAAAAGGGGGTACAGCATGGGTTATGTTCATACAGCAAGCAATCATGCTGCAAATCTGGACAGACAAGACCTTCTTAAATACAAACAAAAATCAGATAACAAAAATAATAATTTACGATTTATCACTACATATGGTAGAAATACAAACAGAGTTACTGATGCCATCAGGCGACATTGGAACATCCTGCTAGCGGATAATGTTTTGTCACAATATTTACCCAAAATCTTGGATCTCATTTCAGTCATTATAAACATCACCATGATTCCAACAAACACAATATGACTCAAACCCTTATTTCTGGAGGGCAATTGGTTGGCTGCATGCCATGTGGTCATTGCAGCCATTGTAAAGATGTGCTTAAAACAAAACATTTCTCCAGTAGTAATACTAGTATTATATATGACATCAGGTTCTTTGCAAATTGTAGCACCGATTGGATCATTTATATGGCCTCTTGCAATTGCCATTCATTCTATATAGGTCAAACATCCAGACCCTTAAGGATACGCATTTCAGAACATCTAAGTGACATAAAATATAAACACATGAGCAATGCTTTGTACAAACACACATTAAAACATACCACAGCCAGATTTCATTTTACTATTATAGATAAAGTAATTGGAGATAGATCTAATAAATCTGGGTGGCACAGTAAACTGAACACTAAAGAAAAGAAATGGATTGTAAAATTAGGTGGACTTTTCCAGCCCGGTCTTAATGAATATTTATGACTTTGTACATCAATGAATATTCATGAGCTCACCAATGACAGTTTGTGTTTAATTATGTAAATGTATATAAAGAACCTCAAAATGTTGTGAATATTTATACTGATGAAGGCTAGGTGAATACCATAGCCAAAACCGGTCTGTTATTTTTGTGGTTTTTTACCTTGTAACCAATTATATTAGTTCAAACAGCTCACAGTTGCTGGCTACTGTTTTTTGTTTACCTAGTACCTTGATGCCGTGCAATTACTTCCGTGCAGGGGAATTCTTTTTTGAGGCTATTACTACCCACATATGTTCTATAACAGTGACACAATAGCATGTTTAGGGAACAGTCACCAGCAGAACCACCTCTCCCACCTCACCTGGTCATGTTACCAGGCCACATACCATGTGGGACCCGTCCTGGGGCCTCCTCATCTACTGGTCCTGCACTACATTCAGGTGGAACCACCTCAGGGAATCGTGTCACCCCCCCAATGGGAGCACACACAGACATGATCCTGTCATCCAAGGTCAGGTCCAGGGTCTGGTGCATAGGGAGCTCCACAGAGACATGGAGGATGTGCTACAGTACCTTGCGGTCCTCAGTACTCACTCACAGGGTCCGCATGCTCCTCATGCTCAGCCTCCAGCCCAGGCACCTTCAGGACCATAAAGCTGATTTTGTGACTGGCCATGGGTGGGGCCTTGTTCCCATTGTTTCCATATGGGGGCTCATGGGGCTGCCACATTGCAGACGACACTCCCCATCCAGGGTGTTTATTCCCCACATGTGTCATATACCACCCCTGTAGGCTGTCTTCTCTATCTTCCAATCCATACCACCTCCACAAATATACCTGCTATCCTTCCCAAATTCCCAAACCCACCTTCACAAACAAGGGCAATGTGTTCCCAACATGGGGTTCACATGTGACATAACCGTTCAGTTTGCACACACTTACTGCTGTGTATATATATATATATATATATATATATATATATATATATATATGTGTGTGTGTGTGTGTGTGTGTGTGTGTGTGTGTGTATGTTTGTGTATTGATATGTGTGATGTTCCCTCACACATAACATGCAGCACTGTGATGCAAAACTAGGGGACATGTATTTATATACACGTGTGTGTTTGTATATTTGTAGACATAACACACACACACACACACACACACACACACACACACACACACACACACACACACACACACACACACACATATATATATATATATATATATATATATATATATGTGTGTGTGTGTGTGTGTGTGTAGATATATATTATGAGTTTTGTGTATATATATATATATATATATATATATATATACATATATATATATATATATATATATATATATATATATATATATATATCCATATATATATATATATATATATCTATATATATATATATATATATATATATATATATATATATATATATATATATATATACCTACCTATATATATGGGGTGCATTCAGACATCAGGTCCACACTCTCTAACTCTCCGTCCTTCACAGCTGCACTGTTCAGCCTTGCTACAACACAGACAGGTGCCACGTGTGGACACAGCCTAACATTAGGGGGTATATATAGGGACAGATTGCAGGTAAGCCTGTTACACACCTATGGCATTTCTACAGACTACATTACACGTTAACATGGCTCTTCTGCTAGTGGTGGGCTCTGGACCCCACGTGTCCATCATAATGGCATCACTTCTAGCACCAGCTATTGGCCACAGTAATGTACATGTCTTGCATTACACAACACACACTATGATGGCTTACATCTTGTTAGTCAGTGCTGATCTGCACAGTTGACAGGTATGGCCCACTGTCCACAGGCACGGACTCTATTGTTCATAGCAGTTGTTCAGCTGGACATCATTACAACAGCAACACCTGATGGCACATATAAGTCATTCTACATCATCTATCCCGTTATTATGGGCCTAGTACTACATTCAGTTACATGCATATATACTTCACATACCTGTTGTGGGAATGATGTCTCTTCTGGATAGTTTGCTGGATGTATGTGTTTTTTTTTTGTGTTTGTTTTTTTTTTTTTATTTGGCTTTCACTCTCTTTCTCTCTCTCTCTCTCTTGTTATCTTGATCTCTCTCCAGTAAATGGATTGAGCTGCTTTGAATAGATTGCAGCATGGATTTTGTAGGTGATGCACATGATCAGGTGATGGCCTCTGCACCAGTCAGTGTCCTCCACTTGCTACCTGCAAGCAGCATGCTGTGTAGTACTTCCAATTACCACTGTCATGGCAACCCACTACTATAAATCCCTGCATCATGTGGGCATGGTCCCTTTACCTTTCCTGTATGGAGGACATCCTTCCAGTGTGTGAGCTGCAGTGTTACAGACAGCAGGTAGCAATACCTCTTACAAGAGGACTTGCAGAGTCAGACCTGCTACATATTTGTATAAGGTTCCAGACCTACAAACAGTGTGAGTAGTGTTTTTATATGCATTGTATAGCACCAGTGTTACTGGGTTTGTGTGTACATACTAGTTAAACATGGAATGCAGTCTGTTTGCATAGGTCTCAACTGTGGGCCTGTCCACATGATGGCCAGAGGTATGCCTGTTATGTTTTGTCTGTCCAATACACAGGTCTTGTGTCAGCTATATCACTGGCATTGTGTGTGTGTTGAGTGTTATCAGTACATGGCTACATCCATTTATGTTTCTGACTTCATATTCCTGACTAAGGGTATGTTGCAGACTATCCTGTAACACCAGCAACTTTCTCAGTATATAACAACACTTTTTCACAAATAGGCCTGTGTTGCGACCTCTGTCCTCCACCTATATGCCAGGCTTTGTCCATATGACATGCAGTGAGGGGTTGTTATGTAGTGGCCTGTGATTATGTCATGCTGCCATTCCTGCCATCATTCTAGTGCTGTTGTGGCCCCCACAAATATTGTGGGGTAGGGTCCAAATATATGTGGGCTTCAGCTGCACAAAACATGTGTGCCCTTCTGCAGTCCAGAGGTCAGTGTAGGTAACAGTGTTATATGCCCCTGTAAGTCAGTCTATGGGAGACGGGTATGCACCATATATAACCATGTGAGGGATATCAGTAGTAAGCCACATTAAGGTATATGGCTGTACATCACCATACATTTCACATTGGGAACATTTGTGGCCTAGTGTTTACTGTCATACAGACTGTTCTGTTTGTCAATGTGATTGTGATGTTTTCAGTTAAGCATTGCTATGTAACAGATACATCCTCATTGTGGCAGCATAATTCTTTTCCCCCTAGGGGTTGAGTACAGAGTGTAATTTGAGGCTGCTGAACTATATATCTGCATTACTTACTGTTGATTGTTATCCTCTGGCCCAGTCTTTCTTTACTGTTGTAGTACTTGAAGGCCTTGGCCTGGACAGCAACATATGTTATGCTTTCAGATTACTGTATAAAGTGATCTGCTTGTGAGTTGCATTACTCAGTTAGTATGTATTTCAAAGTCTTAACAGCTATATGACTTGGCATATACAACTGTAATAGTACACAAATAAACATTTTTTATGTATACAAACCTGTGTCTGGTGTCATATCATTTGACTTCTTTGTGGGTATATGTTTCATGCAACAATTATCTTTTATATGAGTGAATCATACACTGTCCATTTGAAAAGGTGACTGCTGTAGGAATACTGGCTGTTCAATATGCTGTGCACCTTCTAAATATGTATGCTCCTATACATATTGATTTGTATGTATGTGTAGTTGCATATATATCTATATACATGTGTATATATATATATATATATATATATATATATATATATATATATATATATAGATAGATAGATAGATATGTAGCTGCATATATATGTGTGTGTATATGTATCTTTGCAATGTTTATTGCTTCCACTTTGTACATTCCTTATGGTAGCCATACTGTACTGCATGATATGTTATCGATACAATCCTGACATCATACAGGTGGGATGGATTACTGTTAAAGTCTTGTGGCCATGTTGTGTAGGGTCCTAAGTATGGGACTTGCAACAGTTGGTACTGTGTTGTAGTACAGATCTGTTTGGCTGTGGGGGAGGGGGTGATATCAATAATTACCAGAGATATTTAGCTTGGGCCCCCTAATCCCCATTAATGGTGCCTTTGGTCATATATGTATTTGTTATGTTCTCTTTTATATCTATAAATATATATCTGTATATATATATATATATATATATATATGTATATATGTATATATATACATATATATATATATATATATATATATATATATATATATATATATACATATATATGTAGACATATATATCTATAGATGTATCCATATGCATATACATATATATATATATATATATATATATATATATATATATATATATATATATATATCTATATATATATATATATATATATATATATATATATATATATATATATATATATAGATAGATAGATATAGATATATATATATATATATATATATATATATATATATATATATATATATATAGATATGTATGGGTCCCCTATGAAATACCGAATGCACAGAATCTCGACAGCCAAAATACCGAGACGAAAAGCCCAAAATCCCACATTACCGAAACGTTGAAAGTGCGAAATTCAAAATCGCAAAACTAATACATACATACAGCACACATACAAACATACACACACCCTCCCCCCATAACAAAACAAACCACCCTACACTAAAGATAAGCAGGGGGGCTTTTCACCCCTGCAACCCCCATGTGGGGGGCTGTGCCCCCAACACCTTCCCTACTTTATTATTCTAACTCCAAGATCGCACAAACATATACACAAGGCAAACTCACACCCATTACAGTCCCTCACACAAACACACACACACACACACACACACACACACACACACACACACACACACACACACACACACACACACACACACCACAGTCACAACACACATTTACACACACTTAAGCCCTACACAAGCACACTTACACACACATACTTACCTGAACCACAACACGCACACTTACACACACATACTTACCCGAACCGCAACACCAGAAGTGCTAACTCAAAATCCTTTAACATCGGGATTTTGAATTTTGTGCTTCTGGTCTTTCGGTAATGTGGGGTTTCGAGCTTTCCCTCTCGGTGTTTTGGGAGTCGGGATTCTGTGCATTCGGGATTTCGTAGGGGACCTATACATATCCATATGTCTATGTGTATGTAGCTATATATATATATATATATATATATATATATATATATATATATATATCTACACACACACACATAGACACACACACACACACACACACACACACACACACACACACACACACACACGCACACACACACACACGCACACATACATCTACATATATAAATATATTTCCTGTACTGTTGAATGACTGTGCTGGATGATATGTTTGTAAAAACAGCAGAGTTATGTATATCTGACATGGCTTAGTGGTAAATCACTTTGGCTATGGTGTACAGGTTCCTAGGTTTGAGCTTTTCAAAGGCTGTTTGTTTTGCTGCTGGGCAGAACAAGTGCTGTCGGATACAGAGTGATTATGGCACTTTTAAGCAGTTGTAAGCAGGTTTGCACGGGTTTGCTCAAAGGTAAGCACTGCTAATGTCCGGTTACAGTTTTTTATACTTAGCTTTTCAATTGCTTAACCTGTGTAAGCATTGCTTAACCCCAGGTAAACAAGCTTAAACCCACTTACTGCTGCTTAAAAGTGCTTACTCCCGCTTACCCCCATGCACATTTCTTTAAAAGAAATGAAAAAGGGTTGATAGGAAAGTGGTGTAAAAGGAGCACAAAGAGGGAAAAACATTAGAGAAAATAGCTAGGGATGTGCAGGGCATAGCAGATCTCCAAACTCCCTGTGGAGCTCATTACGCATCAGACCCCAGACCTGGTGACAGGTGACAGTATCCTGTCTGCACCCACTCCCAGAAGGGGGGTGAACCCCATCCCCTGAGGCAGTTCCACCCAAAGGTGGTGCAGGACCAGTGGACGAGGAGGTCCTGGGGTGGGCGCCAGATGTGCTGTTGCCGAGTGCCACAGCCAGATGAGGTGGGAAAGGTGAGTCCGCTGGGATCGGCCTTCCCAAACGTACTATGGTGTTTCAATTTTACAACATATGTAGGTTAGTAATAGTCATTGCATTCCAGGATTAGGTATAACAGCATGCATAGATATTCCCATTAACCTGAAACACCAGATATGGAACAGTTGCATAGGAAACAGAACACATGCATATATGGAACCACAGTGGCCATTACAACCGCATGCAGGTACATTGATGGCAGCATGCCACCAATGTGGGAGTATTTTAACATGGCACATGCACAGAAAAAATTTCAATATTTATCAAACAATAGGACATATGTCCAAACAGTAGATTTAATAGTGCACATACCGATTGAGTTATTTATTTAGGTTATTGTTGCAGATATGGCGGGGGGGTGAGAAAGATGTCAATTAACTTGTATATCCCTGTTGTTCTCATTATTTTCCTAGTCAGTGCTGTGATCTGTACTTGACAGGTATTATTACACTACCCTATGGCCTTAGTTTGGACAGTGGTATGGATGTTGACAACTATATAGGTGAACTGAGTTTTACCTGCAGTATACACCTCTTAGATGGTATACCTGTGGAGGTATTGTTTGTTAATACTACCTGACTGTTTCTATGCATATTCCCAGAGTCCAGGTTGATATTATGCACATACCTGTCCATCTCTTATTGCACACACTCTGGGCATGTCTTGACAACATGCAGGTGAAACCGGGACATATTTTGACTATTGCCCTCATAAACCTTTGATGAGTTGTACAATGACAGGCTTGTTTTCATAAACATTTTCCAAATATTTACAGGGCTGACAGTCAGTTATATGACATTAAATGCTGCCTACATGTCAGATTAGCACGCTGATATGCCAGGGGGACAGGATAACAGCCAGCAGATATGGGCCAATTAACTGGACATTCTGGACAAATCTGTACAGTTGAGGGGTATCATTCTGCATACAGCTTACTACCACTCTCAGGATTCGAACCATGGCTATGTCTGCTAAAAATAAAACAGTGTACGTCACAGTTGAGTGTGCTATATAGATATTGCTGTGTATCTCTTCTCTGATTTTGGTTTATAAATCTCCCATGGTTTTACAATCTGACCTTGTAATTACAACACTCTTATATAGGATTTCCTAGACAGTTTTATTATGTTGCACAGTGTGGATGACAGTGATGAGTAATACCTTATTATTCAGAGAAACTGCAACACTAACAATGACATACAATACCAGAGTAAACAGTACCAGTCCAGGATTTTAATCCTTTATTTCTCGGCCCAGTTATCGTATCTGACAGACCTGTGGGGGGAATGTTTGTTAGTACTACCTGAATGTTGCCAAATATATTACCAGATTCCACATTGTTATTATGCACATATGTCTCACTCTGTTACTGCACACACTCTAATCCTAGCTTCACAACATGAGGGTGGAGATGGGGCACTTGTGTTTATCTGTGGATTTTACAACATTATTCCAATGACACCTCACATCTGCATTTAATGCAGTACTCCAATTCACAAATATATGTTATTTAGTAGGTTATACAACAAAAAATATTGTTCATAAAGTGATTTGACATGAAAAGTGGAATGGAGTGAGACTTGAACCACGAATGACTGTTCGTAAGGTGAAATCTATGACCACTACACTATTACAGTACTGTTTCATTTGCATGCATCTTGATATTTATCTTCCTGTGCCATTTAAACTACAGTATACGTAGCTATGCAATGGGCAAACCCATGCACCTATGGTTAAATTTAATCTGTTTGATAAAAAAAATAAAGTGTTTATATTATTATAGTTTAAATATTGCTCTTATAAACTTGGGGGGTATTGCTGGGGGTATGCAACCTCCTATGAGTGGTCTCACTCATTGTAATAGCTAAATTGCAGTTCTTGACTGCAGGGGTATGTATATTGTGAGAGCTCTGCTCTCAGACATGCCCCCTGTACTCGTCTATACTCTATGTCCATTTAGGAGCTCAGGCAGCGTGCCTTCATTACTATGCATGGCGTGCTGCCATTCGGCTCTTAAATGGTCGCTTCCATGCAGGAACAACCTATTCTTCCACAGAAGTTTACTGAATCCAGGGGTAAGTGTATGACTCTCTTTTTAACTAATTTTTTTCTGTATTTTGCTTCATAAAATAAATTAATGGCAGGTTTTTTATGCTATAGTTTTCCATATTAGCGCAGCAGCCTTTCATCTATTTTTTTTTCCTTCTGCCATCATACTTTTTTGCTTTACTGTTGTAACTCCACAACCTCACCGTCCTTTGCCATTATTTATTTGTATACTAAATTGCTTAAAACAACTTCCTGTTTTAGAGGTTGGTTTTCTTGGTGCTGTTTCAAAGATTAAGAATCAAAGATAGTGTAAAATATAGATTATAATGAAGCTCGACCTCACAGTCTAAAAGAAACATTCTTTGTAAGAGGCGGACCTCATGGCGAAGCCAGGAACACACACTAGAACGCATGAGGTACTATAGGTGGGAGATGATTATGAATATGATTTTGTTATATTCAATTTGGTGATCTGGTCTGGTTGTTGTTGTTTTGTTTTATTCAGTTATTTTATTTTACTTTATTTTATTTTATTTGGTGGTTGCACATTAATTTATGGTCAGTGATCCTCTTTTAAATTTGCCGAATATTTAGAGAAGATATACTTGATTCTTCTCAAAGGACCATGGATAGTTTAGTGAGATATACAGGAGATTGTCAAGAAAATGAGGATCCTAGTGGTGAAGTACTACCAAAAACATGGGAAAGATTTCTGAAAGAATTTTGAAATAAGAGAACTGTGAATCCCTTTAACATGGTTGGTAAGTGTTCTACTAGAACACTGTCTCTTGAAGCACTTGCTTTGTTTTCTAAATTGGAACAGTTAATGGTGAAGGAAACCTCATGTTTTAATAGAGGACATCAGGACAGCAAAGGTTAACTTTAAGAAAAATAAGGTAAATGTAAATAAGCTGTTAAGCCATTAAAACAGCACTCCACAGTGCTAAGTAGGACTGGAGATGCTTGGTCTGGGAAAGAGCCTTTGTTTATTAGCTCAGTAAAAAGAGGGGAGGCCACAGGCACTGCCATAAACATTTGGATGTGTATTGTGGCCATCTGTGCTAAATTTCTGTCTCAGCTTCAAAGAGGAATGCTGTAAGAACTTAGAGTCAGGTGAGCAGATGAGATCATAGGATCATAGGAAGTTACTAGGCTATTCGCCCTGAGGCCCTTACAAGCCTAGTCAAGAATTTAGCCCATGCTCCAATAAGTTAGCACCCTATGTCACTGTCAAGCAGGGACACAGGTGGAATCAGGGGTGTATTTTCTGTTCCCCATCCAGTTATGAAGGTTGAACTTAAAAAGGTTTAATGAGGTACTCTGCTTTACATGAAGGGGGAGTATATTCTACAAAAGGTGGAGTTTCTGGGACACAAATCTGTCCCACCAACAAGTCCTATTGATGTCACAGACCAGGATGACATCACGCATGCAGGTTACTCGAGTGGAGCTCAACTTGGGGATATGCAGCAGCCCCATCAGCGCGGGTTCTGAGATTGCTTTGTATGCCAGACAGAATTCACCTCTGAGGTTTCTGTAGGAGACTGAGTAGAGGGACAGGGCTTTTAGCCTCTCTGTGTAGGGTAGATGTTTGAGGCCCTGGATTGTCTGGGTGAGGAACCTCTGTGGTCTTTCCAGCTGCTGAATGTACTTTGTGAGGTACATGCTGAAAGGGACAATGTACTCAATAATGGGTCTTATAAGGGAAGAATACAGGGATGTTATGACTCCTTGTCCCTGGATGAGATATTCTTACTAATGAGGTGGGCCATGTAGAAATCTTTACGTACAATGGAGGCAATATGGTAGTCAAAAGTCAGTTTGCTATCAACCTGGGTGCCCAAGTCCCTCATGACTGATTGCCTGCTTAGTGCCTTATTATCAATGTGATAATTTGTTGGGATGTCATTCTCCACAGAAGGGATGATGATGATGCATTTTTTGGCACTCAGTTTGAGGCCATGTTTCTGGCACCAGTCATTTGTTTGGTTGAGACCCTCTTGGAGGATGTCCACATCGCTAGGGGAATTAATGACAGCACCCATCTTGCAGTCATCTACAAACTTGGTCTGGCATAGCCCACTAGATTTGGCCTGCATGTCTCAGAAGTATATCTCAAACAGCAGAAGCCCCAAGACAGATCCTTGGGGTACATCGCTTGCTATAGGTCTACTACTTGAGGTGGCTTCCCCTATCTTAACTAGGTGGGTTCTATCAGTAAGGCAGTTTGCTACCCGTCTGGTAACGTATGGATTAACGCCTAGTTGTGAGAGTTTATCTATTATACCTGAGTGGGAAATAGTATTGCAGGCCTTGGCCAGGTCAAGGTAGGTGGTGTGCACCATCTTCCTCTCATCTGTGGCCTTGATGATTGTCTCAGAGAAGTCGACCAAATTTAACAGGCATGAACTCCCCTTGACAAACCCAAACAGTGTGGGATCAAGCATCTGGAGGTTGCCAATGTCCTTCTTAATGAGGTGCATGATAATCTGCTCCATGGCCTTACAGATCAGCCTAGTTAGGCTGATGGGTCTATAATTTCCTGGATTGGTGGCCACTCCACCTTTGTGCAAAGGGATAACAGTAGCTGTCCTCCTCTTGGCTGGGATGAAGCTGGTACTTAGTCTTGGTTGAATAGGGTGCCTAATGGTGTTGCAAGTTCCTGCCTGAGTTCATGTAGGATGCAGCCTGGGATGTTATCAGTTCCCATAGAGGCTGTATTTTTTGCCTTTGAGAGGGCAGTGATGACTTGCTCCTTAGAGATAAGGGGAAGAGGCAGGTACTGAGGATGTCCTGTTTTACTGATGGGGGGACAGAGGAGTGAAGTTTTCACTGAACCTGTCTGCCAGCAGGTTGGCTATATCTACAGGGTTTGTGTATGTGGTGTCCTTGACCACCAGTCCTGATCAGATCTGGGTGCTTCCCTTGAGATTGTGGACATATGTGAAGAAAGCCTTATGATTACCTTTAGTAGATATGGCCAGTATGGACTCGAAGTTTACTTTGCAGGATTTCACTAGTGCTCTTATTTGTTTGTTCAGGCAAAGGAGAGATTGCTTCCAATTAGACACCTGCTCTTTCTTGGTCCTGGACAGCAAATTTTTCCTTTTATTATAGAGTTTAATTATTGTAGATGTCCACCAGACAGGTTTACTTTTCCTTGAAGAGGATGATTTCATCTTGTCTGGTATTCCTGATTCCATGCAGCTATATAAATGCTCATATAGAACTTTGGTGTACGTTTGGACATATGTGCCAGTTCCTTTGGAGGGGGGGGGGGGCTGTGAAGTTTTTTATACCCTCCCTCAGGAGGTTGTAATCAGCTTTGGAGAAGTTTTTTTGTTTAACCCTACCTGGGGGTGGGGGGGGGTGGTGAATTAAAAAGTGATTGCTTCGTGGTCAGATCTTACTAGGGATGATGACACTTTAGGGATGCTGCAGTGGTTACTCATGTTGGTTAATACCAAGTCCAAGATATTTTCACCTCTTGTGAGGGTGTCAACCAACTTGTTGAAGGCATTTGCATTGATAAAATCAAGGAATCTCTGGGCATTTGTGTTCTGGCATGAGCATTTCTTCCAGTTTATGGCTGGATAGTTAAAGTTGACCAGGATCAGGGTAAACGGTTGAATCTTGATAGATTCAAAGAGGTCCAGAGAGGTGGAGTGGACATCTTGAGTCAGAGTTGGAGGCCTGTAGCTAGCTATGATTTGAATAGGGGTCTTGCCAATTGTCAACTGCACCTGGAGTATTTCCTGTGCATCATACTGTTTGTCCAGCCTGGATATATGCATGCCTTTTATAACCAAATTCAATAAAGGATCCTGCTTTACTGCAACCAGGAGTTTCTGTGTGGTGCCTTTCATGTTTTGTCCAGACTTTTTGGTTTTCAGTATGTCTTTTATAGATACTGCAACTCCACCTCCTTTTGTTTTGCTGCCCACGGTTTGGGGTCTGAATGAATGATAGGATGAGTAACCTGGTAGGGCTGGGGTGCTCTCTGCAGCTTTAAACCAGGTTTCTGTGACTGCACCAATATCAGCTTCTTCAGCGTTAAGAATGCTTGTAATAAATGCAGTTTCATGTTTAGACTCCTAGCGTTTAGCAGCATGACTTTTAATTTACATTTTGATTAAATTTTCATGTTGGTAGTTTTGACCTCATAGCATTAGCTAAAAATGCACTATGGGGGAGGCAAGAGCCATTGCCAGGAGCCTGAAGCCGAAGGGAGACAGATGTAGGTCATCTCTAGCAAAGCATCAAGGCTTGTCAATCATGTTATCCCAGGCTGTCAGGTACTGTATCCGCTGGAATGACACCAGAAACTAAGCCAATTGTTAAAGTCAATAATTTTCTGTTTGTATTGAGGCCTCATTCTGGGTGATGGTAGAATGCTTCTTAAGGCTAGGAACATACCTGCCTGGGACACATACTCAGTGAGCTCGATCATGTCGCTCTTCATATAGTCCAGGGAGGTACATCTCAAGTCATTCACTCCAACATGGACTATGACAGAGGCATAACAATACCTGTTGAGAGACTTAAGTGCATTGGTGATATGGCAGATGGCACCTTTCTCCTTATCCAGTCTGGTGAGTTGCACATCTGTATGTCTCATATGACTAATATGTCAGGTTTATGTTTAGGTGTTAGTGGCTGTGAGACACAGGTGAGGTGTGTGGTGTGGTGGGTAGTGGATTTTCTGTGTATTTATGCCTCAGAGGTATTTTTGTTTGGGTATGCTTTTCTTGAGGACCTCTGCATATGTGGGGGTGTGTTGTATAGGTGTGGGTGGTGTTTGAGGTGTGGTGTTTGTGTTGCCAACCTTGTCAGTGCCAGATATACTAGTTTGTGGGGGAGAGAGCAATGGCACGAGGTGCTTGATGTAATTGCATTTCTCACAAATTGTGTTCCTAGGTGGTAGTAGTAGAGGGTTATCCGTGCACATGAGGCAGTTGCTACACTGTTGCAAAATGCCCATGCCAACTTGGCTGGCAGGAGAAAATGTAGGAAATTGTCCATCCTTATTTGTCAGAAACTAAAAGAGCTAAGAGGGTAAAGAGAGGAAGGTCTTCTGCCAGCCCTCTTGGAAACTGTATTTTAGATATTAAAAAGAGAAATCTCAGAGTACTGAGTATTATGTTTTGGGAAGCCTGACTAGAAATACCCTCACCCACAGCATCTTGTCTTGCAGTAGTAAGTAACTTAACTAGGAAACAATAATTCTTTTAGATCAGTCAAGAATATAGTAAAGCTTAGATTAGAGACTGTTTTTCTTTATTTTTATGAGTCTGTCTATCATTGTTCTTTTCAGTATTCTTGTGATTTGAACTTTGTGGTTTACTGTGAATATATATCCAGTATTTTCATTTGCTTTTATTATTTATTATTAAATATATTTAAAATATTTATTGTGGCTGGTCCTTGTCAAAAGCATTTAAACTTTGAGAGTGCCTATATTTATTTGGCGACACTTTGTGGGCCATTCCAGGAGGCCTAGCCATTTTGGTCAACTACTACCATTTGCATTAGTATTAATATTAAACAGTATAATTGGACACCATTTTAAGAGTCTTATAGTAACTGACTGTTGGCAGTGAATCTACCTTATAGTCTGTTCAAAGTTGGTAGAGTGGGTAATCTGTGCCAGCCTTTCCCAAAAGTGTGTGTGTGTGTGTGTGTGTGTGTGTGTGTGTGTGTGTGTGTGTGTGTGTGTGTGTGTGTGTGTGTGTGTGAAAATTACATTTTAAAGAATGTCCCCAGGATTCATGAAGCTTGTGCCAGGCACTGGAGTAGCATCAGTGATCTAACACCAAATATGGCTGCCGAGCGATTCAGGTACGAGCTGTTTACATGTGCACTACCAGCGTATGTCAGAGCTGCGCAGCTCCCGGCGCGTGTATGCTAATAACCCCATGCATGGCAGTATAGCATGCAAATAAAGGTATACAGTGATTCATGAAGTGGTGCAGGTGTAGCGTAAGCATGAAGAAATGTAAACAAAAAAAAGCGGTTTACATTTTTTCAAACATAAAAACGGAGCCATGAAAGCGGACCAAACTTACGTATTATAATGTTAATATATGCCAGTGGCTAAATATATAGCCAAAGGTATAAAAAAACATGCACAACACATAAAAAATAACATTTAATGTCATGGCCACACTAACACAAAGTAAAACCACAGTGCATCGGTGCGCAAACGGGATCACAATGAAAATATGTTTAGATGTCA
This sequence comes from Protopterus annectens, assembly GCF_019279795.1. Lineage (NCBI taxonomy): Eukaryota > Metazoa > Chordata > Ceratodontiformes > Protopteridae > Protopterus > Protopterus annectens. The sequence continues at coordinate 268,284,980 of NC_056731.1, forward strand.
TAAAACTGCAATGTAACACAATTCATGAATTCCCCATAATAGTCAATGGCACGCATGCTACACCACAACCATGGGGCAAGGGTTGCTAAGGGTCTGTGACAGTGTTCTGCATGGTAACTAGGAATTAGTAATCATTGCCATGCAAATGAGTCAAGTAATAGTGAATTGCAAACTCCCTGCCGGCGTAAGGATGTAACACACGGCGTAGCGGTACAACATTGTGTGGCCTGGAGGTAAACATGACATCAAGAGAGGGGTGTGCAACTGTAGCTGTTAACACATTGGAGCATTGCTAATCCAGGTTTCCTATTGCTAAGCAAAGCCACAGGATAGGGGTGTGGAAGTAGCCATAGATTGCTTAGCTGAGAGCACACAAGGTAACCGAAAGTGCATGTGAACACGCTCAACACCCGGTAAACGGTTGTGCTTGGTGCACACCACAGCTGAAACAGGAAGGATACGGGAAGACAATAAGGAAATGCTGCAGCATGGTAACTGGAATACACATGAGTAATTAACACCTAGGAATTCACAGTGGGCCATTTACAACAGCTAACAAGGCTGTTAGCAGCTACCTGCAGAACAGGAAAGGGGAGGTGTCGTACTGCAAAGAAAAGAGAACTGTCACAACAAAACAAAGCAAACTTGCAGTTGTGAAAGTACAAAACAAGAAAGCAGGCAGCTGGATGCATGCCTGACAATGGGAGGGGAATCGAGTTGAAAAGTGAAGTAAAGGGCAATAGATGAATCATGGCAGCCAAGCGTAAGTCAACGCCAAAAGCCCCACAATAGCAATACCTGCTGTAAAACCCATAATTAAGATACCCTGCAGCTGGAATTGCACATATACACCTAATTACACCAGCATTATCCATTGCACAATAGTATAAGGTGTGAAAGCCCCACACACACACTTGTGTATTCCCAGACACTCTGCACCATTGATGTATACAGATGAGGAACTTTTAATATGTACATGTTAGGGGCTGCCATAACTTTGATTCACCAGCATGTGTTGGAGACTGACGGTGGTGGGGTGGATGATGCTGACAGCTATCTCAGGCACCGGAGGAGGAGAAGAGTGTTCAGACCAAGGGTAACCTACCAGGGGCTTCATGATCTGGAGATAGTAGAGCATTACAGGCTGGACAGGGACACCATACAGCAACTTGTTGAGCTGTGCCGGCAACACCTCAGAGCCAGAAGTAACAGAGGGGAACCCATTCCAGTGGACACGAAGGTATGTGTAAGCTTGAGAATACTAGCCACAGGTACCTTCCAAAAGCCAACTGGGTATATCATGGGGATCACACAGGCATCAGAATCCAGGGTACTCCACCAGTTCCTGGATGCCATGTTACCACATGCCAATGAGCACATATACTTCCCCCGAACGCAGGAGGAGTTGGTCAGCAATATGCATCTCTTCCACCATGTGGCAGACTACCTGGAGGTACTGGGTGCAATAGACTACACGCACATACACATCAAGACACCACCCGGTGAGCAGGGTAGGCACTACATAAACCGCAAGAGATACCCCTCCATCAACTGCCAGGTCATGTGCAATGCCCAGGGCATTATCATGGATGTGTGTGCTGGCAGCCCTGGAAGCTATCACGACTCCCACATCTGCATGCCTCACAGCTGTATCAGGTATTTGCCAGGAGGGACATCCCATATGGCCACCTGGTGGGGGATGCTGGCTATGCACTGGAACCGTGGATGATGACTCCCATCAGAAATGCACACACAGCCATGCAAGAACGCCATAATGAGGCACTCGCAGAAACCAGAATCATCACAGAGCGCATGTTTGGGATGCTGAAATCACAGTTCCATTGTTTGGACATATCTGGTGGAGCCTTGCAGTACTCTCCAGGCACATGTGCCCACATCTTCACAGTATGTGCCATGCTAGACAATATGATCCTGTGGAAACAGCTGCAGCAGGGACAGAATGGTGAAGGCCCTCACAGCCCACCACCATTGCCAAGGGCCCCACAGGCACAGAGGGACTCAGACCACGAACACCCTGTGTCAGTCCCAGTAGGCAGACAGAGGCATGCCCAGTATGCCCATGCCTTGGCAAAGAGGGAAAGTATAGCACACACACTGACAGTGTAGGCACTTATGGACTGACACCCTTTTCCACCTGCACACACTGCAAACATGGATGGCACACATACACGACCACCTGTAAATTGTCATGTATAGGTGGTCTACTGTGTGCATCCTACATAGGTAGCCCTCAACTATTGTACACACAACTGCCATTGGCACAAGGTAAGTCAATACCTGAAAAGTAAATTAAGCTATCAGCATGTGTCCATACTGTATGTATAGGTTCATAAATACATAGGTAGGTACATGCCTAACTGCCCGAGGCCACTCATAAGCATAGCCAAAAAGTGTCTGCTGTCACCACCCCATTGATTAACTAACTGTCCCTCTGTGGAGCAGAGCCAATTGCGAGATCCCTGGGGTGTATCCACTGTTCCCCACCCACTCTGCAATGATTCCCTGGAGTGTTAGTGAAGGGTTTCATATAATGTAATCAGGGATGTAGTTCCAAATAATGGGGAGTATCCATGACAGGAATCTTCTCAGATGATTTACATGTTACATAGTATACCTTACCCACATCTTGCATATATAGGTAGTATTCCACAGAATAATAAACATTTGGAACACATAACTGCTGAAATGTGTGTTAATCACCCATGCACTACCAGTGCCTGCTCTGAGAAGTAAAATTGCCACTGCCAGGATTAGAACACACAACCATGTACACAATCTTCACAATAACCTACCACTAACCTACCTGAGATGTACCAATGGCAGTTGTGTATACTGACAGGTTAAAACACAAAAGGTAGGAATGTGTGGAAATAGGACAAACCAACAATGAAAGATGTATGCTATATATATATATATATATATATATATATATATATATATATATATATAAATCAATATATATATATATATATATATATATATATATATAGAGAGAGAGAGAGAGAGAGAGCGAGATATATGTCGATATGTGGGGATATACATATATATGTAGATATATAGCTAGGTTAACAACATCTACATAACCATGGAGATACATATAAATGGGATACCTACCACATACCAAGTGCTTGACGTACTGACGCACATAATCACAAGGTTTAAAGTCTGAAAGACCACAGTACCAGAACACCAGAAGTGCGAGGTTTAAAATCCCGATGTTAAGGGAATTTAGTCAGTGCTTCTGGTGTTGCGGTTCAGGTAGGTTACTGTGTGTAAGTGTGTTTCTGAGGGCTGTAGTGTGTGTAAGTGAGTGTTCTGAGTGTGGTGTGTGTTCCTGGGGGACTGTAATGTGTGGGTGTGGATTTGCTTTGTGTGTCTGTTTGTGAAATCTAGGAGGTAGAATATTAAAGTAGGGGGGTGTGGTGGGCAGAGACACCCACATGGGGGGTGTAGGGGGCTTGCCCACCTGCTCATACATAGTGTAGGATGGTTTGTTTGGATGTGGTGGGTAGCAGTGTGTCTGTGTGTGCATGTGTGTGTTCCATGTTTGTGATACTTTCATGAGTTACTGTCGCTGTCGGTAATGTGGGGTATGGGAGTCTGGGCCCGGTACTGTGGGCGTCAGAATTGTGTGGTTTCGGGATTCCGTAGGTATCCCGTATACAGCGGTTGAAGTGTTCATATATGAGTATAACATGGACCATAGCAATCACGCATTCTGCCACGACCACACTTTATGAACAAAGGATATGGAGAGTATATGCCTATGCACTATTACAAATATGTGCTATGGACATGAGCCAATGATAGTGTTAACACCTGTCCCACTTTGCGAGGGACATCCCTGTTTGGGCAGTTGTGTCCTGACCAAAAATATTAAACGTGGCAAATGTCCTGAGATTGTAGGACATAATTATGTCCCATATGTAATGTAATAGTTGCATACAATAGTTCTTTCTGTATCTAAAAAACCTACATGTTACAAGAAACAGGATAAGCAACTGAATTGATACAAGAATAAGCTTATATGTAGGCAAAAAAGGAAAGTTCTATTCTTTGAACTGACCGTGGGTTTGTGCCGGCCTGTAAAATCTGATGTGTGTCCCGAAAATGTCCCAATATGGCCATATGGAAAGGTGGCAACCCTAGCCAAAGAGGGTCAGTCACCAACACAACTCCAATGACTGCAAATACCTATGACAGAAATACAGCTTTCATGTAGCAACACTTTATTACATTCCGATGTATTGCTGAAAGTATTCAAGGACTAACATCACCTGCATGCTATACAGGAACCAATTAACAGTGCCTTAATGAATCAGCCTGCAATTACTATAGTATTAGTCCACTAAAGGATAGGTGTTCAAATAGGGAAGGAACCCTCTCTCACATATCAATTATGTATAAAAGCAGTTCCTACACACCTGCATCTGTACACCCACTAATATCACTCCCCACACCCAAAAAATTACAATACAAACTGTAATAACATCACAAATCATTCACTCACTGTATGACATCTGCAGAAGCCTTAACATACCTTGTCAGAGACACACTAACATGGCCCTATGTGAAATAGTTGCTGTTATACATTGGAACAGCTGCTGATGTTGCAGGGTTTGTTTGCACTAATCCCATTTCAGAGGGTTGTGTGTACACCGGGAAGTGTTACCAATTACTGACTAACAGCACAGTATGATACATATGTACACCAAACCAAGGATGTCTGGTGAGCACACTGTAAACCACCTAACAGTTCATGCATAGTCATACAGCCTTGAGCTGCCCAAACATCCTTGCCAGACTGAAACATCTGCAGAAGTATCAGGTACAAACAAACCCTGCATAAGTAGCAATGTTCTGAAATATAACAGCTGTACTCACATGTAGAACAACATCTTCTAGCCATCACACACAATCCATGGGAGTCATGAAGCTAATATATCTCTGTCTGTCTCCATATAGCTGTTGAAATACATCACAAACAACACATCCAGGCCGTCTTTCTCGAAAGTAAGGCAAACGGACAACGCCCAAGTGGAGTACTCCATTATACACCACTGTTGCCATGGTATTGGCTAATGGAGTAGCTGCACAGCTGATGTGCATCTAATTAACTACTTTGGAACACCAACTGATGGTCAGGATAGCACATGTTACCGATATTTACCTAGAAAAGGATGGCTTATCACACATTCAAACCATCTGTATATACCAGCAGAACATTACAAAGATGATTGAAACACAAACTGAAAAGAACTGAATTAACAGTCAACGACACCTTGGGTTACTAATAAGGTATGTAGAACACTCAGTATGTCTGTGTATGTAGTACCTGTTCTGTAATATTTAAAGTGCACGCAATCCATATAGTGGAAACAGTTATCTTGTAGTGATGTATTGTTGAGCATAGTAATACTTGTAGTATTTATGTGTGTACAGCTGTAGGTCACAAGACAAACACCACATACACCACAAGGGATGCTATATAAGGGCTTTGAACACAAATATTCCTCACCAGTCACTGTCAGTGGCAGGGCTGGTCCAACAAGTATGTGCTATAACAGGGGATAGTATATGTTGATATATTGTAACAGTAGGCATATGTATGGGTGTATTACTGAGAATAACCTGTCGAAGGTTGGCTCACTGTGCAATTATGATTTGCATTGTGGGATATTGTGCCAATAACTGTGTAATGTACAGTACTGTAGGCAGATATGTATTACAAGTTACATAACATTACTGTTATGTTAGGCAAACATTAGTTATGTCTACTGGCATTTACAATACACAATAACTGGATACATATGACTTGTAGTCACCCGACAGATTATCAGCATGAAAGCAAAGTAAAATGGAAGAGCTAGTTAACTATCCATGCACATAAGACATGTAATAAATGCAAAGGTAGGTACTAGGCTGTCTGCCCAAGGGTATTTATAAGCCTAGCTAGAGTGTATTGGCTTTTGTCACCCACTTAGGTTAGTTCCCTGTGCCTCTGAACGGCAGAGCCATTAGTTCCCTGTGCTTCTGTCCAGCAGAGCCACTGCAGTGATCCCCGGGGTACATGTCTGTCTCCCTTCCACCCGTCAAGGTTTCCTTTGAAGAGTGCTATTGAGGGGCCTTGCCTAATGTACATTGGAATCATGTTCCAAAGCATGGGGTGTCTCTGGGTCAGGAATCTATCCATCCAGCATGTCCTAGTCATCGTTGTGGTTAGGTGTATATCCCTAGAGCATGTGGCTCTCAGGGGCTTCTGTTTAGGTGGAGCATATCCAGCAATACTGGGTTGGACATGGGCCTTGTATGTCAAGCAGAGATCACCTGTGAGTATGCGGTATGCAACCGAGTACAGCTGGAATTTCTTAGGTTGGGCTGCATAAGTTATCTGTTTGAGGTCAGTAATCCTCTTGGTGTGGTACTGTTGTGATCTTCCAAGCTGTTGCAGTTGTCTTGTAAGGTACATCCCAAATGAGGTGTTGTATCCTTTAATGGGTCTAATAAGTCATGAGTAGAGAGGCACAATGGCCTCCTTTGTTCTGGATGCAAACCCATTAGAGATTAGGGGGGCCACGTAGAAGGATATTCTAACCACCTTGTCATTATGGGTATCGAAGGAGAGATTGCTTTCTACTGGGGTTCTGAGATCCCTTATTACCTTTTCTGTATGTAGGGGACTAGCACCTATGTGGTAGTCTGCGGGTAATTAGTTATATCCAAAGGGAATGACTATGCACTGTTTGGCATTCAGCTTGAGGCCATGATATTGACACCAGGTATTCATCGTAGTGCGACCCTTCCGGATGTTGTCTGTATCAGCTGGAGGAACAATTATGGCCCCTAGTTTGCAGTCGTCTGCATACCTTTTCAGCCAAAGCCCTTCTGTGCTTGCCTGTACGTCAGGGAATTATATACCGAACATGAGGGGTCCTAAGACTGAGCCCTGGTGGATGCCACTTGTAACTGGTATACAGTTGGACCTAGGGTATGCAACTCCCACTGTGTGGGTTCTGTCCATGAGCCACTTTGCAAACCATCACATAACGTAGGGGTTAATGTTCAGGAGGATGGGTATGTCGATAATACCAGAATGGGGAATGGGCTTGATAGCCTTTGAGAGACCTAGGTATGCTGTGTGGACCTCCTTACCCTCATCTAATGCCTTGGTAACTATCTCTAAGAAGTCCACCAGGTTTAGGAGGCATGGTCTGCCCTTAGCAAAGCCAAACTGGGAGAGGTCAAAGGTTTGGAGGTACCCAATGTCTCTGTGACTGAGGTCCATGATGATGTGCTCCATAGCCTTGCAGACCAGGCTAGTCAGGCCTATAGGGCAATAGTTCCCGTGATCCATTGTGGCGCCACCTTTGTGGAGTGGGATAACTGTTGCTGTGCGCCATTCAGGGGGCACAAAGCCCATTGTGAGGCTATTATTGAACATGGTGCATAGGTAGGGAGCCAGTATGTTCTGAAGTTCATGTAAAACGCAGCCTGGGATGTTGTCTAGTCCCATGGATGCTGTGATATTGGCTTTAGAGTGTGCAGCTTTTACCTGTGTAGTTGTGATTACAGGGACTCTGCACTCTTCCTGTATAGATATTGTCCCTTTAGGGGGTGAGAGGGAGGAAAGGTAGCAATGAACCTATCTGCTAGGATGTTGCCAATATCAGTTGGTTCTGTAATGTTTATGCCTTTGTGCTGTAACTCAGAGCAGATATGGTTGTTGACATTGAGATATTTGACATAGCTATAGAATGCTTTGTGGTTGTCGGTGGAATTAGTGGTGGTTTTGTGAACTACCACCTAAGCAGCGGTCAACATAATGGGAACTATGTGTAAGGAATGCAGCTAGGCAGTTGTCTTTCCTGTGATAGTTATGTCACCACACCTGTCAGGTAGTCGTATGTGGCAACCCTAATAATGACACGTCTGCAGGGTCACAGGTCATGTCCATTAAGGCAGTGTAAGTCTTTATATGTGACATATACACAGCATCAAGGTCAACTGCATTAATGTGGACACATCCAGCCATGTGCTGATAGGTAGGAACACCAGTATAGGCAAACAGATATGCCCACATCAAGACAGCATCCACATGGAGTATGAGCAATGTAATCAGGTGACACACCCACATATATGGTGATAATATCCACTCACCATTGAGTGTCACATGTGTGTGATACAAACATGTCAGTGGTGTCAGTGGTGTCAGTGTCATGTAGATTTGCAAAGACAACTATTTAATTATAATAAAGTGCGATACACATGTATGTTCAGCTGTAGCTCTGTATGTCTCTGTGAGTTACTGTGACCTGTCTCCATCATTATGTCTTCCAGGTATGCCGCGTGCAAGGCTACCCCCTTATACCCACTTGGAGGATGAGGCCCTCATCCCATATCTACATGAAAATCATGATATCCTGTTCAGCCATTTGCCACAGGATGCACAGCAGCGGGATGCCCTGCGGATGGAACTTCGCAGGAGGGTCAATGATGTGGGTGGCCACAACCGCACGTACCAGCAGGTGCGCAGACACTGTACAGACTTCATTAGATGGGTGAAACAGCATGCAAATGCAATCACCAGGGAAAAAGGTGCAACAGGTGGTGGACCACCAACCCAGCCCCCACTCACACATACCGAGCAGCTACCGGCCAACCTGGGGACACATGCAGAACAACATCCACAAGCCTTAGCTGATATTGTGGAGGTGGTTGTCTCTCAACCACCGAGCCTGGAGTTGCCTGGTAAGTCACTACTGCACCTATAACAACTATATTCCATATAGTCGCATGTGTCACTGTACAATATGTAATGTAACATCATATGCAAGGCATGTATACACACATGCTGCATACTATAGTATGCTACTCTGTGTATGCACATATGTGCTACACAATAGTATAGTCTAATGTACTGATGTATGTGTTAACATGCACATTGCACCCTGTAGCTATCATACAGGCATGGATAATGCTCATACAGCTGTGTTACTCATATTTAGGTACCTCTTGCGTTCCACTGCGACAGCAGCCCATTGCAGGTGAGACTGTTATTATTTATCAGGCATCATAATGCACAGATCTATCTGCCATGTGGCTATTTACCACATGTGCACATAATGTATGGTCCTGTCACCATATAAAGTTTGGACCTGCAATGCATCACAATGGCTATCCATGTGCAACACTTGCAAACTATGTGAATCACCGAAATGAATTCTCACAGACTGTCATTGCCAGATGTGTGGACAGCTCTGCATACAATGGTGGAGGTGCTGTTCACTGTAGGGTCATGTACTACAGATCAGAACTACACATGTGGGGAATACAAACAGTACTACAGAGTGAGCTGGAGTATGGCCAGCCCACAGGATTCACTGCTATGAATGTCACACAATGTGATGTGCTATCTTGACATGTCCATGACATCTAGTGGCCTGGCTGCAACACTGCCTTACTATCCTGAATAACATATCCCACATACCAAACATACCACCCTTTGTCTGCATAACCCTGTTGTCAGTGGAGCATATGACATCTATGGGTGTATATCATATGAGACAACATAGACATGTGAAATGGACACCCGTCACAATAATTTGGCCAACACATGTACACACATGGCCATGGAGTATGGCCAGAGACATGAAGCAACACACACAGTAGATGTGATGTGCTTGTGTGTACACCCTGTCGTACAATGGCTACACATGGTCCAACTATGGCCTTTGTGTAATGGTTATATTGCAGATGTGGAACACTAGACATCCTACAGGCCTGTGCACATCTTGTGTAGGTGTGACATCAATCCACCACATAGGATGTGTTGAACATCTTGAGTGTGTCACAACATGACAGCAGTCACCTGTACAGTATCCACATCAGCCCACAGATACAGTACATTCCCCTTGCTGGTGTCAGACATCAATGTCATACTTGCTCCTCATGTGTGTGTGTGTGTGTGTGTGTGTGTGTGTGTGTGTGTGTGTGTGTGTGTGTGTGTGTGTGTGTGTGTGTGTGTGTGTGTGTGTGTGTGTGTGTGTGTGTGTGGTACACAGATGTCATGTGGGACATGGTGTACTGATGTGTTCGCCAAGTTTGGCCATAGTTGCCAGGCAGCAGCAATATGGTTGCAGATGTGCACGGGTGTCATCCGTATACCCTTCAGTGACCTGTGTCACACATTCCGCATCATGGTTCAGTGTGTATACACCTCAGTGACGTGGGTCACATTCCACAGTATATATGTATTGTATCTGAACACAGTCATGGCTATGAACTGTGTCTGTAACTCACACTGTATAGCAATAGAGATGCCTCATGATTCCCTGCAATGGCCATGCACATCAGCTAAATGTGCAGTATATCTGTAGGGCAGATAGACAACACTGCATTGGGACACCATTACCCCACTGTATATTTGACAGGACACCATTGTGTTAAACATGTATGCATGTCATTGCACACGTCAGCATATCACATGTCATACCACATGTGATTGCCAAGGCCATATGCCACACATCAGGCAGGTGTACTGTTAACCTGTGCGGGTCTACATGGTGTAACACAGGGATGTATGCTTACTACTATGATGGTGTAATTTGCATGCCATCTGCTATGACACATGCATGCTGTTGTGTGCAACCCAGGGATGTATGATTAAGTACCACTATTATTGTCTGCGCTGCATGCCGTCTGCCATATCACATGCATGTTGCATGCCTTCTGTCATATCACATGCATGTTGGGTGCCATAGCGTGTCTGTGTGTGTGTCTGTGTCTATTGTATAGATTGTAATGTACAGTTCTTGTCTGCCCCTCACAGATGATGTAGGTGCATTGCCCTTCTGCGGTCCATCTGATGTTAGTGTCCCCACAGACTCTAGCAGTGATGATGAACATATGATTGAAGCACAGGCAGGGTTGTCAGGGGCTGAATCTGTGCCATTGGTTGCCATTCCACCTATATCCCCCTCATCCCCGCACAGAGATACCATGCCTACACATATCCCATCACCAGTGGCCATAGAGGAAGGACAGTTGGCATGTGGTAGCTTGGGACAGGAAGGTGTGGGGGCTATGGAAGGTGTGCCTGCACACCATGGTGTCAGCCATCTGACTGGTGGTGCTCCACACAGGCACGTGGCCAGTGCTGCTCGTAGGAGGACCTCTGGCCAACATGCCCCTGCAAGAGAGAGCGCAGCAGTTGGTGTCACCAGCCGCATGTTTCAAGCTGTAATGGAGGCACAGGCACATGCTGAATGGCACAAAAGAGAAGATCAGAGGCTTTAGAGGGCTGCTGTCCATTCTGTAAACAACAACATCCAGGCAATGGTAAATGCTCAACAGCAGATTGCTGAAGCTTTGGATAGATGGTTGGGTGACATGGTTGGAGTCCATGACCGTGGCATTACAATCTGCGAGCATGAACTGTCTGTGTTGGAACATCTGGTAGGATTGAGGTGTCGGGCACATGGACTTAGGCCTGCTACATCACCTGTTTCAGGTCTACATGAACGAGCTACCTCACATGTCTGCTCCCATAGTGGCGGTAGCAGCAGCAGTGCAGCTGGTGCTGTGCTGTCCACACCACAGCACAGCAGGTGACGTGCACGTGACCCTGGATGGTCCCAACAGGGACACGGTTCCAGTGGACAAGTGTCATCAGACAGTACCCAATCTGCACCTCTGCCTGGTAGTGCCCATGCAACCCCTGGCAGGCACAGGTCACATGGCCATGGCCGGACACCATGAACCATAAAACCTGGCCTGTACAGTCTGCAGCTGTCAATAATACCCCTGTGTAGGCCAGACACATGCCAGAACTGTGTACATACATACACGAACACACTGGAAACATATGTAGGGCACCGCAACACACGCATGCATAACATCTACACATGCCCAATTAGATCAAAGGCCCTAACCCACACACATGATGTCATCCAATAGTGCAGCCTAGGCCTTTGGCAAACGTTATCACCCTGTGCATATGCTGATGCCTGTGCTGCATTTGTGACATCCACACCATCGGTGCAGGGACATGCTCATATGGCCTGATGCACAGGGTGAACAGACTAGGAAGATAAGTGTAGTTTACAATTGTTAAGTACTGTTGACAGGCAGCAGACATACCATACACTGCAGGTGTACAATGCATTTCGTACTGTTAACAGTATGTGTCTTGTGTAACAACAGTAACTGCATGTTAGTCATGATGTTCTCCTTTCCTCCTTCTGGTCTAATTGCACATGCCGGTGGATGTCAGTGTTTGCAGTTAGTGTCCCATGTCAATGTGGACTACTCACAGGTATGTATGAATATACCAGCATGCACCGTGTAGCTGCCACATAACAGTGAGCATGTCTCACATTCCAAACACATCTACTGATCCAAGAGCATGATAGCTGTGTATTAAGCTACTGTGGCTACAGACGTGACATCCATACTGGGTGAAATCACAGGTACAGTTACATGGAGTGGTGAGGTAATAGAGCGGTCTAGCTGATTACAAGGGTAGAGGCCAGTGGGAAGTGTGATGCCTCATTGGGAAGCAGTAATACACGTTCCCATGATAGGATGCCAACACACAACTGCACCCACACACTCAGGTATTGACACACATGTATTCACTGACACAGTAACACACACTCACACACAGTTGCTACTGTTGAGGTGAGGACCCCTGCCTATGTGCAAATCATCATTACAGTACTGTGCACCTACATGACGCGCCACAGAGAATACACATGTATAGGTAATCAGTATGGCCTAAGATCGGGGACATCAACACGGATAGTAGAATGCATCGCCTGGATGGGGGAGGGGTCTTATCAGTTCAGTATGGTAATATACATCCTCACTCCAGGGACCAGACAGCCATACATACATACACACACACACACACACACACACACACACACACACACACACGCACACACACACACACACACACACACACACACACACACACACACACACATGCACACGCACATGCACACACGCATGCACACACACACACACACACATGCACACACACACACACACACACACACACTGTGGCATTCGCTATTGAATACACCTATGTCATGCACATACAGATACCTCACATGTGTGAGATACACGCCCCTGCCTATGTCCTGCTTTCTACATTTCAGTCTGTACAGATGTCCACACTAGTATACAGGAGAGTGAGTAACAGTTGAGATGTATTCCTCACCATACATGACATATATGGACACACACACAACCACACATGCCAGTACTGTGAATCAAACACCTGCCTAGCTCATGATATGTATGACAGACTTACAGCAGTATTGCACGCGTTACAAAGTGTACTGGTGCTTCCTTTGGCAACAGTGCTGATATATGCACATGGGACATCTTAACTGTTAACAGTTGTCAAGTGATTTACCTTCGGTGTCACTCTGACCGCTGTCTAAGTTGTGTGTTATGTCCTTCAATTAATGAAACCATTGCTTACTGGTCACACAGGTTTTGTAGGACAACTTGTGACACACCTGTGAGCTGTCCTCAGCAAACATCCATCTGCAAAGATGCCCCACCACTTAGTTATTTCCACACATCTGTCCATACCTGAGGTACATCTTTCCATACATTCAGCATATCATCATATACAATTGGCAATGTTGAGGCTGCATTGCAACTGCATGATGTACTAAGATACACGTCACCTGCATACATCAGCAACTGCACACGCATGGTATCTGAATGCACGCCACTACATGTACATGTGTGTAGGTCCTACAATCCTGTCATTTGGGCATGTTTGTAGGCATTGCATTTGGTGGACATGTGTAATGACACACATGACACATGGACTGTTGTATGATATGATAGGTGTAATGGGTGACTGGTACAGAGGGAACGTTACCTCTGTCAACAATTATATCACACCTTATGTACTGTTAGCATTCAGCAGCCATGGACCTACATTCCATGTGCATGTTTGTAATGGCTGTAGCCACCTGTCTGCACAAAGGACAACAACAGCTATGCTATTTACATGTATGGTGTGTGTGTCTGGAATGTACATATCCAGGGCAGGTACATGTATGTCATATCCAAACATGAGAGTGTGTACTGGTGTACAGCAACAGTCATCTGCTAATGCTGTAAATAACCGAGGGCCCCTGGTATGTGTACAGCTGACCTGGTTAAATACAGTGGTATCATTGCATTGCATAACACATGATGCAACTGTGTCAGTACATGGGTACTCTCTACAGTTGATGTAGAGCTTGGTACAGTCCACTGGTCAAGGGTCACATGGTGGTGTACTCTTATATGTCCTACAACATGTATGGATGTGTGCTGGTGGTCCGAGGGCATGGTGGTGTCTGAGGATTACATCCTAGAATGCAGCATTTGACACTTGTGTCCTGCACCTGACTCATCTGTGATGCCTTTCATGGGGGTACCGGTCAGTACATGTAAGTGGCCTCTATGTATGTGGGGACACCACCATCTGGAGCAGTCCATACCTGTGTTATGGCCTACATGTCTGATTCTGAGGTATATGGTGGTAGTGCTATTGTGCACTACAGAGCCTTCAGTCAGGTGTTCCTCACTGCACAGATGTCAGTATTCCCCATTGTTGGATCTACAGTGAGCTGCTGTGATTATGGACGTGACACATTTAGCACCAGTTAGCATAAGCATACAATGCAGTTGTCTTGTAGGTGTCAGGGTGTTATCCTGTGTTTAGGACATTTGCCTTGTAATGGCACTGTATGGGTGGACGCAACCTGGGTATTATCCCCACTCCCTTGAATCATGGATGCATGTGATATGTGTCAAAGGCCTGTCTACTGTCAGTCATGTCATCCCAGAATGACAAACACTGGACAACCTCGTACTTACAGCAGGACATTGGCTCATTGTGTTGGTCAAGCAGTTACCACTCCTAGCAAGGCTTATTGTGTTGGTCAAGCAGTTTCCACTCCTAGCAAGATATCACTGCGAGTGGTGGTATTGTTCTTGGTATAGGATGGTACATCTAAGGTGATGGACAGCAGCAGACGTTGTGTAAAAGACCGGTGTCAGATATATGTAGAGCAGCATTCCTGCTAACAATGACAACTACTAACACCAGAGCCCATTGCAATGTGTTCTTTACATCTAACTGTAATAGCATGGCTCACTGTGGCGTTCCATGTTTAAAATCAGAGTGCATTCCAGACAGCCCTGTGCTACTAAGTGTATGAGCATGCCCAGTATAACCTTGTGTAGATGGACACATAGTGCATTCCAAACAGCCCTGTGCTACTAAGTGTGTGAGCATGCCCAGTGACACCTTGTGTCAGTTATGTGCCTCTGTGTATGGGCATGGCCATTGTAACTCTGTATAGTGATAGTAGTCGTCCATTCCACACTCCAGGTCAGGATGGATTCCTACTTTAAACACACAGGTTCACAGGTATGTACATCTTAACTGCCAGCATCCCTGTTGATGACCGCATTCCAAGAAGGTCATAATGACAGCCTTGAAATGTGTAGTCTGTGTGGCGCAACTCGTAACTATGTAGTATTGTAATAGTGATCTGTAGATAGGCAAGTGTTCTGTTCCCACCGCTGGCATGTGTGTGTGTGTTTTTGTCCCCGTCTGCCTGAGGACTGAATAATGCTTTTAGACTGCTCACACTCCATACAATTCATATACCCACCTTTGGCAAGGCTGATGATGTCACCCACCTACAAATACACCTCTGAGAGTGCTGTGTCCCAGTAATCTCGGTAGCGCATTCTGTAACTGTGTAATGCTGTAGTGTAATAAAGTAGTTAGGTCAGTGTTCTAATCCCAGACTTGCCAAGTGTTTGTGTGTGTGTGTGTGTGTGTGTGTGTGTGTGTGTGTGTGTGTGTGTGTGTGTGTGTGTGTGTATCTTTGTCCCCGTCTGCCTGAGGACTGAATAATGCATTTAGACTGCTCACACTCCATACAATTCTTATACCCACCTTTGGCAAGACTGATGATGTCACCCACCTACAGATACACCTCTGGGAGTGCTGTATCGCATTAATCTCAGTAGCACGTTGTGTAACTGCGTAATGCTGTAGTGTAATAAAGTAGTTAGGTCTGTGTTCTAATCCCAGACATGCCAAGTGTGTGTGTGTGTGTGTGTGTGTGTGTGTGTGTGTGTGTGTGTCTGCCTGTGTGAGACAAGTACAGTGCTTTGTAAAGTATGCACTCTCTGTACAAATCACATGACCACCTTTGTCATTCCTCCTGTTGTCACTCACCTAGGTATACACCTGTAGGCATGCTGCAACCCAGTATTCATCATAGCGCGTGCCCTAAAAGTGCATTGCTGCAGTGTGATATGGTAGATAGGGGTTTGTATACAGGACATAACAAGTGTGTGTTTTGTCTGTCAGAGCCTGTGTAGAGGTGGCTGTGAGTGTCTTACCATTGGACATGTTGGGGAGCGGATTTCATAGTTTTCCTATATGGTGTCTGTCTTATGACACATTGGCCACCTCATGAGGAGTACAGCTGTAATTCAGCCACGAGACTGTGTTGGCAAGCCATACCCCTACATCTGGCAAAATGCCTGGTGAACAAAGTATTCAGCCCTACTAGTACCTGGTATATGTTCAGCGCCCATGTGCCATGCACAAACAAACTTGCCTAGGTTATCCCACTATGTTGCTAGTACCATGCACATTGATGTCAGATAGTAGGCATGGTGTGAATGCAGTGGCCTGGAGAGGACATGGCACCCTGTACAGCAGTACAATAGGCACATATATGCGGACACACTGGATGCCTGCAACATATGTGGTACCATCAAATGTGATTCACAGAGGCCATACAATGCTGTACACATTTGCGCTATGGACCCATGCCACTGACACCACAGAATACCTGTATCATACTATCAATGCAGGTGCAGGGTCGACCTGCTCACTATAAGCAGGTTTAGCCACACCAGGCCAGTATTGGCATATCGGGGGATAACAGGCTGTGTACACAACATGTGCCTGCCAAACCAGGTACACCTGTACATGCCACTGTACAGAATTGTGGGACATGCACATCCCAAGCAATGTCAATGTGAAGGACTATCAAACACAGACATGGCATGCATTGCAAAGCTATGGCCATACACATTGTAAACCAGGATGTCAGGCCAGATCATGCAGTACCCATCTTTGTGGGACATTGCAGACACTACACCCCTGCACAGCACACCATTGTCGAGTGGCGCGATGCCAAGGATTACCCCTCACCCAGCCTTTTACAGCCATCTTGCACAGACAACCACTACACACCCATGAAGCAATGCATGCACGCATGCCAGTGCTGGCACCTTGTGTCTGCGTGTGGGTTGTGATGCTCTCAACCACAGTCACTCCCAGTATAACCCTCATTGGCATACCAACATATGTCAAAAACTTTCACATGCCCTATCCTATAGAACCTCCAGATATCCCCTGTGGTGCATGTAGTCCTGTGCATTACTGCAGTGTGGCAAACTAAGTAGTTAGGTTATGTATTTGTGGCCCTGGCAAAGAATGTCAATGCATGTCCATTAGAGAGTGTGGTTGTGGTGACAATGGCATCCGTTCACGTGGACATCCATGTGTGCCACACCTAATGTATGTCTACTATATCTCTGTTGCAGATGTCACTCACCTACACACATATATGTTCTTAAAGCACAGCAACATGTCACCTTTGTAGCACATGCAGTAACGTCATGCACATGTAATAGAAATGAGTAGTCAGTCAGGGGTTTCACCCCTGTACTGTTAGGCATGTGGCAGACAATGCTTAGGGTTAAGTTTCCAAGCCCTTCCCTGGTGTACTTTGCCTGTCCCTCCCACACACTCTTTGGTGGATGTGAAGGAGTACACCTGCACAGCAGCAGCATGTGTATTGTAAGTGATGGATATGGTCAGGTGATGGCCTCTGCACCTATTGCAGTCCTCCTCTAGCTGATTGCATGCGGTACAGCTGTGATGGTGTTCCCATAGCCATCTGCATGATAAACACAGTACACTATCTAGGAAAAACATGTTGTTATTTGGCCATGACAGTCGCTGTGAGTGGTACCTGGATGTAGTGTTCTGACACGGCATCACAGATGATATCTGGATGTACCTCAAACATTTTACACAGTGGGAAATAGCCTAAAAACAGGAGGGTGATGTGCCACACATGACTACAGCATGTAAGTGTAGCTATGCTACATTGAGACTACTGCCTGTTTAACATGTGTGTGGTAATGGCTATTCTGCATGTTATAATACAGACATGACAGTACTCTGTTTATGAGGGACCCCCATCTGTAGGGCCATCTGTGAACTGGTCAGTGTGTGCAACCATTTGTTTCCTGTGTTACACACTGAACACACATCTGTGCACAGCAGAAACATAGTGTGAGGATTGCAGACAGTACATGATGATAGGGATGTGTTACTGCCATCACATCCCTGACTGGACATGTGTCACATGAGACAGTGGTATGACAGACACTGGGGTTCCCAGTGACAAGCCAATAATGGGCAACTGTTCATAGCTGCCGTCACACATCTACTACACATTGTACAGATGGCATGCAGTATATATGCATGTGTTTTGCTCCCTCTGCAAATGTATACTATCTGTTGTGTTGGGTTGATGATGATATCTATGCATACTGTTGTAGGTAATCCTGTATGCTGTTGTGTTGGGTTGATGGTGTTATCTGTGCATACTGTCATAGGTAATCCTGTATGCTGTTGTCTATCACTAAGCCATATGTGGGTTTAAACTGCAACACCATAGGCTGAATGGGTTGGGAGGTCCTGGCAGAACCTCCTGTCCACTTCAGCTGACCATGGCACCAGGCACTAGCACATCTGGGTCCCAGCCTTGGACAGCAACCTCTGTTGGCTCTGCACCACCTTCTGGTGGTACCACCACTGAGGATGGAGCATGTCCCCCTGGGAGCAGGACCAGACAGGTACATGTCTGCTGTTGTGAGGTCCCAGACGTGTTGCTTTGGTGGCTCACTAAGGGGTTCCAAAGCCAGATACGCCAGCTCAAGGGTAGAGTGTCACATTTACAGGGTGATGCTGCCCCTCCTGGATAGCCCCCAGCACTGCCTCCTTTGTAGCTGTTTAGGTGCAGTGGCAGTTGCCCATGGCTGGGGGCCTCCGTTCCACTGTTCCCATGGGCTTGTGAATGCCGAACACCTTTCCCTGTCTGGTGTATATCCCCCCACATGTGTCATATACCAACCCTGTAGGCTGTCTTTTCTGTGATCCTACCCTACCTATCCTCCACGGCCATACCTACACTTCTTTCCCTACGTCCAACCCTCACCTACAGAAACATAAGACCAATCGGCTCCTAGAACAACATCTGCCCTATACATAGCTGCACATTTCACACACATGCCCACTGGAAAGATGTAACCCTTGTAATATGCATCACAACATACTCCTGTTATCCTCACCCCTGTCCCTCAGGTGCACGATCCTGCACATCACTCCTACATGGTCCAGGTACACGTGATGAGGATGACCCCATTGTACACACAACACTACTGGTACCTCTATGGTTACCCTATTTACCTTTATCATGATGATGATGTTGCACACAGCACCTTGCAAGAGTACTGTTCACACATAATGATTGTACAGGTACTGTTGTATATATGTACATTACATGCACAGAGTGATGTATACAGCCAATGTACAACTATTTGCGTGTATGAATGACACATGTCTGTTTGAGGGAGTCTTGAGATCACATAGAACAATACCACTACATAATACAGGCTTTGCTGGTGTTTCCTATTTCATTCGTTTGTAATGCTTTGTTGCCACATGGTATATTCCTGATATATCTCTATATATGTATGTACCTATATGCTGGATATAAACACACACATATGCATCTACATGATGGGATACATTCCTATACTGTTGTATGACTGTGCTGTATGATATGTTTGTGGTACTGTCCGTTGTATGTATATCTGCCATGGCGTATTGGTAATTTACATTAGCTGTGTGTGCAGGGTCCTAGTTCCGACCCTTGCAGAGGACATTTATTTGGTTGCAGGGCAGAACAAGTCCATTGGATACGGAGGGAGTAAGGCACACTAAAGCAGTTGGGAGTGGGTGTGCGTGGGTTTGTGTGGTGTTAAGCACTGATGACCTCTGGTTACAGCTTCTTACACTTGGTTAGCCTGTACATTGCTTTACCAGTGCAATACTCGCATACTGGTAGCCAAACACGCTTACACCTGCTCACTCCCGCACTTGCAAATGCACTGACATTGGTGCTTGCATCTGTCATTCACACCCCTGGGTGGGAGGAGGACCATGATATTACTGTGTGATGCCTATTACATCGGACTACATGACTACAGTATCAGGAATGGCTGCCCATTAGGTGACAGCATGGTGTTCGACTGTACGGAATCAGCGGCCTATCCAGTGAATTAATCATATTATTTGTGTGTTCCTCATGCAATCTGCTCCCATCTGGCTGATAAATGGGAACTGAGACTCTTCAGTACAGACAAGTAATTGGGTTTTGGGAGCCACATCCATCGGCTGAGTCATGCTACCGCATACCTATTATAAGTTTGCCACCTTTTCAATTGGCCAAGGTGG
>NC_056731.1:268310638-268353138 GCF_019279795.1 Protopterus annectens
ATGTATGTATATATATATATATATATATATATATATATATATGGCTGCCACTCTTTCAAATGGCCAAAGTGGGACATATTTGATACAAACGTCAAGATTTTGCAGGGCGACACATACCCACAGCCAGTAAAAAGGACAGAACCTCACTTTTATGCCTAATTGACAGCTTATTCTTGTAGCATTTTACTTGCTTATTCAGTTTCTTATGACATTTAGGTGTTTCAGATACAGAATAACGTTTTATGCAACTATTACATAAATATAGGACATATTTTTGTCATTAAATCTCAGGACATCTGCCATTTGACACTAAGTGTACAGGACACAACTGCCCAAAGAGGGACTGTCCCTCGCAAAGTGGGACAGGTTGTTACCTATATGTATATACATATATATATATATATATATATATATATATATATATATATATATATATATATATATATATAAATATATGTGTACGTACGCATGCATACACATCTATATGATTTAATTACTTTGATCATACTGTTGAATGACTGTGCTGTCTGCTATGTGTGTGATAACATCGACGTTAGGTATAACTGCCGTGGCTTAGTGGTAAATCACATTGATTGTGATGTGTAGGGTCCTGGCATCGGGCCTGGCTATCGCTGTATACTGTGTTGCTGGGCGGAACAAGGGCCGTTGGACAAAGGGTCAGTACAACACTTTTCAGCTGTGGTTTTCCGTTTAACCGCCGAGTCAAGTCACGCAAAATCCTTCTACATTCTTACTGTGATACGTCACCCCAGTTCACATTTAATTGGTATTATATCATTATATAGCATAAAATGAGCAAGATATACTCGTATACGGATTACGCGTCATAAATGGCGTGTGCTGCAGTCGAACCGGCAATGTCTGCTTGATAGTCGGATGCACTAACCACTACACTATTGGTGTTCTGCTTCATTTATTTGTATACCCATGGTTCATAGTTACCCAAACACATGCCTCAAGACTTCACTAACACAGCAGGCATCTGTTTTACTGTTGGGAAAACTGCACTACTACACATTTGTCATTCCCTACTGCTCTGGACCCTTGCCGCATGTTGACTAACTTAAAGTATATTCAGACCTCCAAAGCCTTTAGTCCTGGCACATACGTGTATTTGATTGTCAGGGTGTTCATGTGATCATTCAGGTTTAAGCTTGTCTGACTGGAGACCGGGACTGCCCTGTACCTAGTTGAAAGTCAGACTTAGCACGGGGACATCGTTAGTTCAACTTTTAGCGTCCTACCAGTGGTTGGGGATGCAGAGGAGTTCTCACCTCTGGCAAACCTGATATAACAGCAGTAAATATTATGGGGGGTTCAGCTGCTGTTTCCCTTCACATTCATTATGACTGCTATATTGTGACCATGTTAATTCTTCATATATATATATATATATATATATATATATATATATATATATATATATATATATAAATATATTGGTCTGTACATACACATGCATATACACCAACATGCTTATTTACATTTCCCATACCATTGAATCATCGCCACTTACCATCGCACATACACGCTTGCATACCCACTTACATACTTACGTCTAGGTTTGCCACCTTTTCAAATGGCCAAGGTGGGGCATTTTCAGGACCCATATTTGATTTTACAGGCCGACACATACCCATGGTCAGTACAAAGGTTAGAACTTTACTTTTTTGCCTAAATGAAAGCTTATTCTTGTAGCAGTTTAGTTGCTTGTTCTGTTTATTGTAACATTTAAGTATTTTACATACAGAAATAACTATTTTATGCAACTGTTACATGAAATATGGGACAGAATTATTCTCTACAATCTCAGGACATTTGCCATTGTATTATTTTTGGTCAGGACACAACTTTCCAAAAAGGGACTGTCCCTTGCAAAGTGGGACAGGTGGTAACCCTACTTATGTCTGCTTTAAAGCGCCTTTATCACCCTATATCTGACTGCCACTATGCGAATGTGAAAGGTATATATTCCCGATAATGCATGTGGGGAGATGTGCATCACACGGTCAGGTGTTTAATCCCAGCTCATAGGTTCTGCAGGACCAGCTGGAGGCTGAGCAGGGTTGCGGACAACTACTGCTCATACAACTTGTGTCCAAATGTCTACAGGACCGGACATCGTGTCGTGACACCAAGTCTAATGTTTAGAACATATACTTATCCCATGAGGGTTATCCAAAAATTTTGGGGACCAATGACCTTGATTCTTTTGGCTTTACAAAAATGAGGTAGGGATATACATGCAAGGGATAAATAGTTTGCAATCCTGAGACTGCCTAGGGTGAGACTGCCTACTAGATATGAGTAGGGGTCACTATGTGCAGATATGACTGCGCCAAGCTAGCAGCCCGAGTATGGGTGGTTTTGGTGGATGTTAAGGATGGAGGGGGTGGTGTGCTGTGGAGGGGATGATGGGTATTAAATTATGTATCCAGGGGTGTTAGAGTTGGTTGGCTCAGTTCTAGCCATACCGTTATGTGGGTATGTGCCGGTAACTTTTCTGTACATGTGTATCGCACATTTAATGTTCATATGTTTGTGGGATTTTGTTCTACAGTCTGGCCTGTCAGGTTGTATTGCGGATGTGAATGTTTGTTCTTTGGTTTTCTTTCTGATTCACCCACTGCTCCTTCGTACACCTTCAGTTCACCTATTGTGCATCCAACCCAGTCTCCCCTTGGCGAATAATTACATTATCCGTCACCCCCCCACCCCCATATTCCACACACACCATCCATCTCATCTCTGGTTGATGGCCCATGGCACAGTCAACAGAACACATTGCATACACTACATATCTCTGGTACCAATATGGTTGTGAGGACTACCCTAGCATTTTCGATCTTCCACATGCTGTATTTCACACACATAGGTACACGCAAATACTTATCTTTCATGACATGGTAGGTTGACCTGGGTAATACCCATTTATTTCTGGGCCGTCCTGACAAGGACAACTTGGACTGTGAATAGGCAGATATTGAGCGAATGCTCTGACCATTGGTAGGGTTGCCACCATTTCATATAACCAGAATGGGACATTTTCGGGACACACATCAGATTTTACAGGCCAACACATACCCACAGTCAGTACAAAGGATAGTACTTTAGTTTTATGCCTAAATGTAAGCTTATAGTTGTAGCAGTTTAGTTGCTTATTCTGTTTTGTTTAGTTGCTTATTCTGTTTCTTATAACATTTAGGTATTTTACATATGGAAATAAGTATTGTATGGGACTATTACATAAAATATGGGACATAATTATGTCCTACATTTGCAGGACATTTAACATTTATAATGGTTTTGGTATGGACACAACTGCCCAGAGGGGGACTGTCCCTCACAATGTGGGACAGGTGATAACCCTAACCATTGGGCTAGGCTTAGCAAATGGTGGCGGTGCGCTAACACACTGCGTTTCACTTCCACTTGGTATAACTATCAACACTACAATGGAATACGGGCACGGGGTTTTAAATGTCATTTGTTCGAGGGATGGGAACTCAATATTCAGCTACGTGCCTTTGTGTTTACTTTTTATTTTGGTGTTCGCAAAACTGTCTTGTATGCTTTGCATACATTTCAGTATCCACAGACACTGACAGGAGTGATTATTATTAGAGGCAGGCTGTACTAGTCAGCATTTTAATTTGTGCGTCTGCAGCCGACATGTTCACGCCTCTGTGCAGCGCTTAGACATGCCCCCTGCACTCACACACGTTTCCTATGCACATGGACATTGCGGCAGCGCGCCTTAATTAATATGCATGTGGTGCTGCTGCACCATCTCTATGCAGCACAGTCGGCGCAAGGCTAACGCTGTCCTTGCACTGAGCTTCATGAATCCCTGGGTCTGTCTATCAGCTACTTGGGGAAGGGACACAAAGCACTGGATTTACAAAGAGGGTGCTGGAGGATTTGGCTTGGACACTTTGCTGAGGACTTAACCCATACAGCTGTACCAGTGGAGAGTCTTATTGGGAACCTGGAGGGAGTCAGATATAGAGACATCCAGACCCCAGGCTGAATGTATTCCCTGTGTGCTTTTAAGGGAAATTGTACTTGATGCAGAGAGGTCTGCATCTGGAAATACTGAGCATATCCATTTGTATTCCAAGTGCATGTCCTTCCCCAATGTCAGTGGTGAGGATTCAGGCTCCTTGATCACTAGCCCAGTCTGGGGATGACACATATTGGTGACCATCCCATATTAGTAGCAGTGGTGGGCATCACAGAGGGTAGGGCATCCATAGATGTTATGGAGGGTGAGCATCCATAGATGTTATATGGGGTAGGGCATCCCTAGATGTTATGGAGAGTGGGCATCCCTAGATGTTATGGAGGGTAGGGGTGCTACATTTTCCCATATATCTTATGGCTTTAATGGATTTTGGGATAAAACAATACCTGAGGTGGTGAGAAAGAAATGATAAAAAGGACAGAATAGGAAGCAAGGTCTGGGACAGTCTTGTCCGGGACATTCAACAGTTATGGGTAAAATCATGATATGCTGATTGTATGGCTTTAGGAATTTTTTGTGGAAAGGGGCCCTGAAGATAGCATCTGGGATCAATCTGGTTGTACTGAATGGTGTCAAGGACTGAGTGAGGAAACAGTGGGCTGAGACAGGTATAAAAAAGGGAACATTTATTAGTAGTTGGAGAGAACTGCCCTACCACCTACTACATCACCTATTCTCATTTGATGCTACAAAGTCTAGATATTATCTTAAAGATCAGGATTGGTTAGTGTATGCAGATAGATCACATTTGTGTAGATGTACTAGTCCAGTGAAAATATTTCATAGAGTAGTTATTTGGGAAAATGATGGAGGTTAAGAAAGGAAAAGTAGGTCATAAATATAAGGATCTTTGGGGATCTAAGCCTCAGGCTAAATTAAAGCTTTTGAAGGGATGGCAGAGAGCTCAAGCAAAGCTGTGTTTTATGACTGGGACAAGTTGTGAAATGCACCCCTGCAGCTGATTAGATGGCCTAGATGTAAGGATCAACAAATGCATTTGATTTTTGGATTGAATCTTATGCCTCCTAAGTGTAATAAATTGGGTGGGATAAATAATGGGTTATACAGGAGATGTGGCCAATCTAATGCTGAAAATCTGCATATTTTCTGGAGTTGGAGTGAAGAGGAACCTTACCGGAAATATCTGGATAAAAGAGTTAGGACTATGTTTTAAATTAAAAGACTCCTTGGGCTGGAGGTGATGGATATTTGGGATAGTATGCAAAGCAACAATGGACAGATGCAAGGCTATGGAGGCATACCAGGCATTATCTTCTGCGATTATAATGTTATATGCTAAGACACAAAAAAAACTAGGTACTATCAATCCTGTAATATGTTGTTCTATTTGTTCTATAATAAATAGCTCCATAATATAATTTATGATAAAAAATGAGAAAGTGTAATTCAGAGACAAATTTTTAAGCAATGAAAAAAATCCGCATTACTGGCTCATGACAATGTCCCTAATTAAAACACTAGTTCTGTCAGACCTGATTTTGTTAGTGTTTTCCCATTGCAGCCCATTTATCATGGTGAAAAGGCACCACCTCACACACATACGCACACCTCCACTAATCCATAAAAAGCATTCCCACACTCACTCACTCACACTCATGAAAACCCTCAACTATTGACACATACACAAACCAACACACACCTACACATGCATGCACAAAAATTTACACACACACACACACACACACACACACACACACACACACACACCCACACACACACACACACTCACACTCACACACATGCACGCATGCATACATGCGCGCACACGTGCATACATGCACACACACACGCACACACAGAGGCGCCAGAAGGTGTTGAAGTCTGGAGGGGAGGGTGAGGGGGCACTTGGTGATTTAAAAAGGACAATTTTTTAAAACTGTTTACTACCACAACATAGGTTCACTTGGAGGATATTTTAAGCTTAGCCAATTTCCCTTTTGGAGATTGAATTAACATTTCCTGATTGGTCTTACCTATCCCTTGGCTGATAATTGTACATTATCCCTAGTGAGAATAACTGTGATCATACCATTGATAATTTGGGGGGGACCCGTGTAAGGAATGCAGCATTTAGGAACTGCCTCTATCCATTAGTGGCATGAGGGGCAATCCTGGAGTACATTTTGTGTTACCCACCCTTAGATCCAAGTTGCATTTGAATATGGACAGGGATGAGCTTTGTTTTACTTGAATGGATAGTCTGTGTACCCTCCTCCTGCTCCAGCAGCAGCCCCCTCCCCAGCCACTCTAGTGTTCCATTACTTGGCTATTTCTTCTCAGTTATCATAAACACTGTTCAAATCTGTCAGTGTGCATACTGTTTTCTTATTTACTTATTACAGAAATTGAAATAAAATAGCACAAACACTGAGCCATTTGCTAAACAAACAATACAGTCTCACAATGAAAACAGACTAAGCTTAGTTCTGGGTTGTTTTCAAACCATAGGCTCTTTACACATTTTTAGGGCCATGCATATATGTGTGCATTCTTTGATTCACCTCCCTGACTGTATTAAATTATATTCCTTGTATTATACAGCACCACTTGTTAGAATGTTTTAAATTTGTTGTTTTGAACTGTCTTCTAGCAAGCAATGAAACAAAATGTATGGATCAGTAATGACAAAACTACCAATTTCAGAAAATTTCAACCATAAAAGGCCACACAAACTTCTGTCATTACAATCCACCAATATCAGTTGTTGTTGTGTCTTTCAGCTTTTCCCAGTTAGAGGTCGCCACAGCGGAACTCTGGTCCAATAATGATCGGCAGTACATTTTTACGTGCCAAGTTGCCAGCTCTGAACCACAACCCTCAACAAAGGTACGCCCATTCACACGTCTCCACGCAGAAGATGCTCTAGCTGAGAATCGAACTGGACAGCGTCTTACTGTGAGGCAACAATGCTACCGCACCACCACCAGTATCGGTAAATATGTAAAATCTTTGCAGAAGTAAAGTCATAAATAATTCCACATTAAAGGGATCTGTAACTAATAAAGAGGTTGCTGCTAGCAACCAACTTTATATTTCATTGTTTCATTTACAAATAAAGTGCCTGTTGCCCTTGAAGAATAAATTGCCTATGTTACATTAAAAGTGATAAGCTAGTAATATTGCAATAGGGAATGGATGGCAAACTGATGACATGTTCATAGTTACTAGGTAACTTCTCCAAAGGAGGACAATCACATGACTGCAGCATCCACTCCCTTTGAAGTACAACACAGTACAGTATCAGCGATCTATCTACATACTGTGGGAGTAGAACCCACAGCCTTCATTATCAAAAGCAAGTACCTGTTGTACTACTAACAGTGTAAGCAGACTTGCCATAAGCAGCATTAAACTTCTCTTCCCCTGAAGCTCTCAGCTCATTGTAAAATCCACTCGACACTCAACTAAATCTCTTAATTTTGCAGCACAAGAAATCTGCAAAAAGCCAAAATTTATTTTGGGGGGTGGAGTGAGCAAAGGCCCAAAGCCAGGGACACGTTTTAAACATTGCTCATGTAATCTTACAAAGTTGCTAAAATAAAGTGTTTTGTATTACCATGTGTTTCCTGAAAGATAGGAAGACTGAAACTTAAAGGGCTGTCATTATTTAGTGAACTCAGTTCTCCATACCTCTCAACAGGGACGTCGGGAGGCATATGCACTGTACTGATTTCAGTACAACTTATTTAGAAGGGGGGGGGGTAGCTTTTTAACTATAAAAAAAAAAAAAAGTGTTGGCTCTTTAAGGATGCTTGCTGGGTGTGGTAGCTTTTTAACTAAAAAAAAAGAAAAAGTGTTGGCTCTTTAAGGATGCTTGCTGGGTGTTGTGGTGAAGGCGAATGGGAGCTGACGTCATGTCCGGCTGGCTGCGAGCGGGAAATTAGCTTGAATGGGGCAATTGTTAACAGAAAGGAGTGCGAGCAGGAAATGGATCAGGAAAGTATGGAGCACTCAGGTAAGGAGAGTATGTGTGAAACAGATTGGGAAATTATGGAGAGTATGTGTGAAACAGATCGGGAAATCATGGAGTGTGTGTGTGTGTGTGTGTGTGTGTGTGTAAATACCCACACATAACACAACAAGTGTTTAGGCTCAAATCCTGTACCTTTGCTTCAGGGTAACAAGAGCCTAAAGTCCCTAACCACCACCATTTCTGAACTTTGTTCAGATTTTTATTTCTAACAGTTGTGAGCTATGGTGAGAACTGAAGTTGTATTCACCACTTGTGGTGAGAAGTGAAAAGTGAAGTTGTATTCCCCCATTATTATTTTTGTTGTTTGTCCAGGTTTTTGTGCTAAGAGGTTGAGAGCTATCTAATAGCCATTAAGTTTCAGTCTTCCTATTTTTTGAACTGCTGATTTAGCATAGTGGTATGTTGCACTGACTGTAGTGCATATGGTTCTGGGTTAAAGACATGCATGGTGGTAACACAGCATTTTATTCTAGCAACTTTCCAAAATTATACAAGCAATGTTTAAAATCTGTCCCTGGTTTTTGGGCTTTTGTCCCCTCCCCAGTAAATGTTGGCTTTTTCCAGATTTCTTGTGCTGCAAAGTTCAGAGATACAGCTGAGTGTCGAGTGCATTTTATAAGGAGCTGAGAGCTGCAGGGGAACTAAAGTTTAGTGCTGCTTATGCTGAGTCTGCTTCTATTGTTAATAGCACAACAGGTAGTGTACTTGCTTTAGTTGCAGAAGGCTGTGGGTTCTTCTCCCACAGTAAGTAGTTGCATTGCTGATACTGTAGTGTGTTGTAAAGGGGGGTGGATGCTGTAGTCCTTTTTGGCGAAGATATCTAGTAGTAACTATGAACCTGTTATCAGTTTGCCATCCATTCCCTATTGCAATATTACTAGCGTATCACTTTTTCTAATGCAACATAGGCAATTTATTCCTCAAGGGCAGATGAAACAATGAAATATAAAGTTGTTTGCTAGCAGCAACCTCTTCATTAGTTACAGATTTCTTTAATGTGGAATTGTGTAGATGGCTTTTACTAGTTCAGAGATTGTGCATATTTACTGATACTGGTGAACTCTAGAAGTTTGAGTAGACTTTTATGATGGAAATCTTCTGAATTGGGCTGTTTTGTCATTATTGGTGCATGCATTTTATTTCATTGCTTACTGGAAAAATGTTCAAAACAATAAATTTAAAATGCTCTCTAACAACTATACTGTATTGTACAAGGAATATAATTTAATACAATCAGGAAGGTGTATCAAAGAGCACGTGTATGTTCCATGTGCAAGGGGCCTATGATTTGAAAACAGCACAAAGTTAATCTTTATCTGCCACTGGCAAAATGTATTTTCTTTGAATGTGGGTTTTAATGCTGTTTCAATGAATGTGAGTTTTAAGAGCAGAGAAGTTTTAATGATAAGTCTAGTTTCATTGTGAGACTGCATTGATTTGTTTAGCAGATATTTATTGGTGTTCGTGCTGTAAAATGCAAAATAAAACTTTTCTGGAAAATCATTTAGGAATGAAGTCACTAAATAATGACAGACATTAGGGTTCAGGCGTCATAACCTTCAGAAAAATGCATGCTAAAGCAAGACCTGTTATTCTATCAACTGTCTTAAGTTTATACAAGATCAATTTTTAGTACTGTTTGTATGTTTCCCCAATATATTTGGCCTTGTCCAGATTTCCTGCATTAAGAGGTTGAGAAGTACATGCAAATCGCTTTATAGAATTAGGAATATCCAAACCTCTCAACTGTTCCCGATTTTGGCTCAAAATGTTGCTCCCCCCTAATAATCCCTCCACAAAATAGCAATTTTGGAAGAAAATGTGGAGGCTTTACAATTATAAATAACTAATGATCAGAGAGTTATACATTACTTTTATATCAGAAATGCATGTAGATTCTCTAATTTTGTCAGCTGCTCAAGTTAACAGTGCTCATATTAAAATGGTGTCCCTTCTTTGACAGGTTCACAGCTGTATTGTCTGGCAATTTTATATTTTTGCATCACATTTTTGGTCCGTTTTTCATAAAATTGTGGTTTTCTGGCAAATTAGTGGCAAATCATTAAAGACTGAAGTTAGAAAATAATGGCAGACATTTGAGTTTCAGATTTCATACCTTTCAGAAAATCCGTACTAATGCAAGACCTACTACTATTCTATTATCTTTCTAAGTTTATAAGAGCAATATTTAAAAAAAAAAGTCTTTATTTTTGGGCTTTTGCCTCAGTTTTATTTATGGGTTTGTTGCTCTAAGAGGTTGAGAGGTATGTGTGTGTGTGGTAGGTAGCATACCTCTCAACTGTCCGAATTTTGCAGAATGTCCAGATTTTTGCCCCATATTTTTTGTCTGTTTCCCATAAATTTTGTGATTTTCTAGAAAATCATTGAAGGCTGAAGTTGCTAAAATGACACATTTGAGTTTCAGACTTCATGTCCTTTAGAAAAATTCATACTAGGACAAATCCTGTTATTCCAACAACTTTCTCATACTAGCACAAATCCTGTTATTCTAGCAACTTTCTAAGTTCACGAGAACATTATTTAATATCTGTCCCTGTTTATTTTAGGCTTTGTCCATATTTCTTGCACTAAGAGGTAGGTGGGGTGTGTGTGTGAATGAAACACCCTAGTTAGGAGTAGCAGGTGGTTAGTAATTTACTCAAGCTCAAAACCTGTACCTTAGTTACAGAAAACAAAAGCATGAATCCTCTACCCCAACTACCATGCTGCATTTTTCAAAGAACTGACTTTCAGGTTCATTTTCAATTCAAGGAACCGAGTTTGAGTGAATCTATATTATATTACTGAAGAGGCATTACAGCGAATGCCTCCTCATCGATACTAAAAGAACGAACCATGAAGTACGAGAATAGCCGTAGCTTGGTTGGGGAGGGGGGTAGCAGTTTGAGAGCTGTGAGTACAAGTTTAAAATCCTAGCTACACCCCTGCCTCTCAAGTACCTCATTAGAAGGAATGTACCTTGTTTGGGGTCTTAAAAAGTTCATGTTCCTCGAAGTT
This sequence comes from Protopterus annectens, assembly GCF_019279795.1. NCBI lineage: Eukaryota > Metazoa > Chordata > Ceratodontiformes > Protopteridae > Protopterus > Protopterus annectens. The sequence goes on from NC_056731.1 coordinate 268,321,696, forward strand.
CCTCATTGAAAGAGTCTGAAACACATTTTCTGTTAGGAGTGTTTTTTAACTGATATCCATGATAAATAGAAATGAATCATGTTAATTCATTAAATGATCTTTTCTTGTAAGCAAAACCAGCATATTTTAAGCATCCTCTGACCTTCCTAGATGAGGTTGTTAGTAAGCTGTTAGTATGTGTTCCACCTTTTGCCCATTTGTTCCATATTATGTGGGCTAATGTTCCTCATTTTGGTGATGGAAGGTTGAGAACTTTGCAGTTCTCACTAATTTACCAGTAAACCACTAATTTTAAGAGGAATGGACCAAAAGTATGAGCCAAATATTCTATGAAAACCTGGACAGTTGAGAGCTAGAGACTCAATGCATTGAATCATAAGTGGTGGTATGGGTAGAGAATTCAGGCTGTTGTTCCTTGTGCCAAAGGTGCAGTGTTTGAGTCTGAGTAACACTAACCACCAGGTCTACCTAACTGGGGCATTTCACACACATTTAAAAACTCTCTTTACCTGCAAATACACCCAGCATAGAAACAGAAACACAAACCTAGTATATGAGCATGTGTATCAGAAACACAAACCCAGCATATGTACAGAAGTTTAAATTTCGTACTTAAGCATGGACTGTGTTTAAATCTGCAATGCATGCACCCATGGGTTCTCATTAAAGAAGATTCTGCCACCACCATAGAGTTTCTATTTAATTGTTGAAGCTGCCAGGGGGGCTAGACAAGACAAGATAGTCTTGTAAAAGTGTGGGGGTGGGGACACTCCCTCCCCCTCGCTCCATGGTTCCGGTGCCCTTGCACACACACACACACACACACACACACACACACACACACACACACACACACACACACACACACACACACACACACACACACACACACACACACACACACACACACACACACACACACACACTCTCATTCATGGAGCTTCATCAATGTTCCTACTGACATACACGCAACGCTTACATATACCGACACCCCACCTCCACCGTGTCTTTGCTGAACTTACTTACACCACAAGTACTCCCATAGAGTGAATGGGTGACCATCATCTTTTTAATGGTGGTCACTTTTTCCTCCTAGAGTAAAATTTCACTTGTCTGAGTGATCTTCTCTATCCCTTGGTCAATCAAAATGGGTACCATGGGCATTTTGAGGGTGAGGGTCAGCACATGACTAATTAGTATTAACCATTTCCCTAGATTGTCATATTAAAATGTAGCTTTGCCTGAAAGGCAAATGTCTGTGCTGAAGGCCCTGTTAGGGCAACACCTCAGTGTTTGACTGTTCCCTGAATCAGAAAGGCTTATCATATCCTGAAACTTTGTGAGCCAAGGCTTCTGCATCATGATAAGCCTTTCTGAATCATAAAGACAGTGTTTTTTCTGCAAATTTAGTCTCCACTATTGAAGGGTGGTGAAGATAAAACTCAAAAAAATCTCTATTGCTTATTTTTGTAATTTTATGGATTATATTTGACTCTGATAGTATCTGGACTGCTGGTGAGATGTGGATATTACTTTATTTTTTATAATAATATGCTGTCACATTTTACTGGGATAACTGTAGAAGGACTGTGTTCTAGTTTGACCAGCCCAAATAATGCTATTATTGTGGACAAACTGAACTTATTACTAAAAACTGGAATAAGAAACATTAAGAGTTACTTGGAGAAGAAGGCCAGACTAAACAAACCCATGTTCTGGAATGCAGAACATATATCGAAAAGATAATTTTTGGTTTGACTGTGCAGAAATAAGTGATGTGTCACAATAGGTTTGAGATGCAGTAGAAGTGGTTGACTGTTGGGATGAATCTGGTCAAATGAGGAAGCTGGGCTGGAATGGGATTAGGAGTTTATACCATAGACTTCAGAAGTGACTGGAACACATTATAATTAATATGATTTTTTGCATGTTGAATTAGATGATTGTTTTGGAGAAGGTGAAAATGGGGAAGTTGAGTTAGTGGATAATATTGGTAGGAGGTGGATAAGTGAATTCATTACATGAAAAAGTAAAAGAGAATGCAAATTATACAAGTAATATAACTTCCTTTTCTGTGTCGACTTTGACTGTAGCAGTATACACACACACACACACACACACACACACACACACACACACACACACACACACACACACACACACACACACACACACACACATACACACCACACACCCCATACGTGTTCCTTTGTTGCCAAAATGTTCCTGATGTCTCCTTCCTGCCCTGGTAAATCAAAGATAGTCAATAACACCAAACTTTAGAGTTTTACACATCATATCATTCAGTAAATATATGGCAGTGCAAAAGTTGTTATACTAGTAACTTTCTAAGTTTGTAGAAGGAATAATTACAATCTGTCCCTGACTATATGCCTTTCTTCCTCTGTGAGGTTGACAGGTATGCTTAATTTTCCCTGCTCCTCTACCTTGTAACTTCCAAACTGTTGCATGAAATGAATAATGCCCAATATCTTCACTGTACATTAAAAAATCCCATCTTGTACTAACATATCAGTTAGCACAGTTGCTTAATGTTGACATGTCCTGTGACAGGGATTAATGGTTTGAAGCCACCCCATTTGTAGTTCACTTTTTTTTCAAGTCTTATTTATTTTTAACATTACATCCATGGTGTTTGCCCGTTTGATTCTCAGTTAGAGCGTCTTCTGTGTAGCGACATGCGTGAACGGGCGTTCCTTCGTTGAAGGTTGTGCGTTAGGCCTGGCAAGCCAGTACGTAAAAATCTACTGCCAATCATTAGTGGACCGGAGTTCTGCTGTGGCAGAAAAGCCAAAAGACACAAACAAACTGAGGACTAATATCCTCTGTGGGATAGTACAGAGTTTGAATTCATTTTGGTGTGTTTAAGGCATGCTAATTCTTGTATTCCTGGTGTCTAGTGGTTCCCTACTGCCGCATGTCATTTTGTATTTAAATTAAGTGCTGGCTAGGGTTTCTGCCCTATCCATGTTATGTGTAAATGCCCTTAAAGCATGAGGCACAAGTGTAATTCCTAGTGGCCAGTGGTATCCCATCCCATATCTTGTAGAAGTCCCCTTAAGGCCTGATCTGTTATCTCTGGTGTCTAGTATTTCCTCCCCCATCCATGTCTGGTATAAGTTCCATTAAGGCACATTAGTGAAGAGTCATCCCCAGTACCTAGTGATCCCCCATCCCACATCTTCAGAGTTATTTCCTAGTGGCTAGTGGTTCCCCCAACACAATGTTGCAGGCTTTGCTTGATCATCTAGAAGTGCATGGAAGCCTTATAGGCACTCCCTTCCCACACAAACACACATGCACACACACAGATTCACATATACATTTTCCACACACACACACACACACACACACACACACACACACACACACACACACACACACACACACACACACACACACACACACACACACACGCCTCTAACTATTATCTTTCCTAGTATTTACCGAGATGCCAGAAATGGACATGCTGCTTTACACAACCAAGGAATTCTCTTAATCAATTGCATTTGTAACTGCCTTACCAAATGCAGTCCCATGTAAGAGCACACAGCTAATTAGCATATGACTCTCCTCTGGAATGCCTTTTTAAAATCTAGCAAGGGTGTGGCGACAGTCGACTGTGGTGTTGCATGTCTTCATGTTGCAGAACCATGGCAGTGCTGTCTCTGAGTACAAAAAAGTAATATTGAGGTAAATACCTCATATATACCTTGCAATATCTTTTCTGTCTTTGGGCCATGATGGCTTGATGTCTTAATGCATACAGGTAAGGAAGGAGATGTGATTTATACCATGGTTTCTGAAATTATGGTTGATGTAAAATGGATTTGAGAACCCTTGTTTCATATTAAAAAGGGTAGTTAAGGAGGTAGTGATTGGAATGTTAAGAAATAATATGAACAAACAAGGGAAATTATTGAAGTGAATAGTACTGTAAGAGGAATTAAAGATCTTTTGAAACAAATTCCAGGCATATGCACTGGGACCAGATAGGTTACAATTTTCTTTTTATAAATTATGACAGATAATATTTCGTGAAGTAGTTGAATAAATTTGTTTAGCTGACGAAACTAGTGAACAGAGACATGAGGATGTTTGATTTATCTGGATACAAGATATTAAGGATACATTAAATAATTAGAGGCAATTGCTGCATTCTAATACAGATTATAACATATCAAGTTTTCAAAATCAAGAATGTGCAATCTGAGGGAATCTTTTAGAACAAAAGTTTTTTTTTTGAGTAGGGAAGGTAAAACAGTTACTGAATTTGCTTGTTTTCTTTAAGGAGGTAGTTTAAGGAGGTAGTTGTTGAAATAGTGAAGCAGAAGGAAGATTTCTAGTGTGGTACATATCAACGGCCTTTGACAGTTTAGTACATAGTTCTATTTTACTGTTAGACATGTATGGGTCTGGGAAAGAATGAAACATTTTCATAAGAGCATAACATGGAAATAACTATGTTTAGACCAGTAATGATTAGGTAGATAGCAAAATTGATAAGAAATAAATCTGTTATCATAAATGATGTGCTTTAAGCCTTACTCTATGTAACTTGGAGATGAATAGAGTAGTAGAAAAAGTACAAAGTATGACTGTGGGTTACAGATGGGGGGGATAGGCACAGAAATGATTACCAGCTGTATTGGCCTATCTGATGATGTGATGTTAGTGTTTTAAAATGGAATAGTTTTAGCAGTTACTGCGGATGCTCTGAATGAAGCTTTCAGAAAACGTTGGTATAGAACAAAATGGAGTTAAGACTAAAGGATCTGGGAATATGGGAGAAAAGTGGGAGTCTCTTCCAAATAGAGCATGGAGGTAATAAAAATAATATTTGGTGGGAAAGGCATGCTTATATTGATTTGGAAAATATTGCAATATATCAGTGATATTTTACATTTATGAAAAGGATGCAGATTATCATTTAGGAAAAATGTTAACATTTTTGAAGTCAGTTTGGTTAGGAAAGCTCCATATTTAGGATTTGTATAGCCCTTTCCTGAGGAGTTAGAAACTGAATTGATTTTTTCTGTGCTATTTGGAGGAATAGGTTGAACCTCATGAAAAGGGGGGGAGGTTTGTAAACTTTTAAACGTAATGGGTGTTGGGTATAGTTACCCCTATAGTTTATTTAGCTACATTGCATTTAAGGAAAATGATTCTGCAGATATAGAAGTCAGACAAAATGGCTGATAAGTTACTGAACAGAACTTATGTGCAGCTAGTAGATATGACAAACATATCTGACTACCTGACAAGCATACCTTTTATATTCCCAGGTAGTTTAAACAATATGAAGCTAGTGCAGATTTCTACAATTTTTCCTTTTGTGAGAACAATAGCTGTTTTTAAGCTCTCAGCTACATTATCATCCAGAATTTTTAATGAGAACACACATAGACACATACATAACATTCCTGCTATAGTCAGAAACAATCAAAATTAGACAGTTGCAACACTGCTTACCTACTATCACATGAACAGTGATGATGCTATCTCCACACGTGCTTTTCTAAGGAATTAAATAAACTGGAATTTTTATCTCATTGCTGCCCAATTACTAGTTATTTTGCACTCTGGAAATGATATGTGATTTACTCACATAACTATAAATATTCAGTTGTTACTCTGCTGTGTTCTTGGACCTATTATTTTCCATTGCGTGACAAGATATAATTTTTCTGATTTGGTTTGTTTATCTGTCAACTATCACTCAGCATTTATTTTCTAATTTCATCACATTGTATAAACATTTTAAATTTACTATATTCATGATATCACTGCAAAACAATAAACAACATATATATTCAGTGTCATGAAAGATGTTTTGCAGAAAGTCACCATAACAGTTGAGTGAGTACAATTAGCTCTAATATATTTTCGGTAATCAGTCTAACTGAACTAAAAGTTATGTTTAAATAACACAGATAAGCTGTGTCACTAAACAACTTGGGTGGCATTCTCTCTGAACAGTTAGCCACCACGGCTCATGTAGTGATACTTGAGTAAGAGTTTTTCAGTGCATACCCATTTCCTAATGAACCATCACACCTGATCTCTGAGAATCAGAGACAGTCTTCTTTACCCAACAGAGATGAGGCACATCTGTAACATTTAAGCAAAAACCCACGCCTGGGTGTGGGTAATGCTGGATTTACCCACGGTTGGTGTGGTTTGGTCACGAGGGCGACCATGGGTAAATCCAGCATTACCCACACCCAGAAGTGGGTTATTGCTATTATACAATGAGATTATTTAAGAAAAAATACTTACTTTTCTTAAATAATGGCATTGTATAATGCCTCCGTACTGCCCTTCTGCAGCTGTCTGGTATTATGTGGCAGTTCTGATGTACTGCGCATGCGTATGCTTACGCAGTACATCAGAGCTGTGGGTGGAAGAAATGGAGACAGCAAGATCTCCATTACTTTTTACAAAGTGTCTCGCTATGTTAAAGGAGTTTAACATAGTGAGCCAGCTTTAAAAAAGCAATGGAGAAAGGAAGAACTCCGTTACTTTTTTTAAAGCTGTCTCACTATGTTAAACTCCTTTAACATAGCGAGACAGTTTCTAAAAAGCAATGGAGATCTTGCGTTCTCCATTGCTGTAAAAAAAAAAAAAAGACTTATACTAAAAGAAAAAGTCCGGGCGACCGGACCTTTTTTCATTAGTATAAGTCTGATTTACAACATGCACACTGACCAATCAGCATGCACATTTTGGAATATTAATGGGGGGGGGGGTCGTTGTATAATAATATTTATATAACACTAATCAATATTTACAAAACAAGTATTTTGTTTTCAGGGTTGTTACATACTTCAGAATTTCTGATATTTATTGCCACTAGATGAGGAAAGACTTAACCACTATAAACTACAAATAAACTGACATTTGTTATCTACATTGTTATCAGGAAATACTTGTTCTATGTCACATAACTTAAGACATTATATATTTCAAAATTACTGCATTTGAAATGCTGGTTTGCAACCTGGTATTATTCATATTGTACAGAGAAATTCTGAATCGAAGACATAACACTGGTTTAAATTTTAACATTGAATGGTTTAATTAACTTAAAAAGGTAGTTATAATTTGCTTTGCATGTTTTCATAAGAATGCAGTAAAATTCCATTAGAAATCAGAGATACTGTAAGATATAAGAATTTCAAATTCCATTTTGCAGTTTGTTGAAATGTATGCCCATTAATTACCATAAGTGTATGGTGCATTTTTATAACTACATTACAACTGTATGAATCAAGAAAATAAATGTTAACATAAACATGAAACAAGATCTGATGTACAAAAAGAACACAGATGTGTTATATAAAGCTGATGAAAATCAGCTGGTATTAATAAAATAAGGAAATAAGTACCTGAAGCAAAACGTCCAAAATATAAACAAACACCCACAGTTTTATAATGTCAGTCAGCTAAGTCAGTAAAGAGACTGTGTTTTTGACATAAGTACACATTCCTTTCTTCAGAATATAATGCAGGAGTCAAAACATTCTAAAACAAGCCAGACAGAAGAGCCAGAGCAGCAAAACGACTGTGGTAAATATAGTCACTCACTGTTCTCATTCCAGCAATAGCGTCAATACACATCATGTCTTATGTATAAAGTAACAGCATTTCAGTAGTAAATGAAATGTTTAGTACTTTCTTACAGTTAACAAACCATGCAACACAGCAAAAATAAACAAAAAATATCGTGTGAAGTAACAGCATTTCAATGGTAAGTGAATATTTAGTTCTTTTTTGCAGCTAAGAAACCATCTAAAATCTCTAGATGAAAGATGTTTAAAAGGTTTACAGACCTTTCTCGCGTTCCTGCATCAGAGAGTAGCTGATACAAACATGGTTTCATTGGTTGAACAGAACTAATTAAAATCTAATGATCAACATTCTGACTTTAATTAATCAAGTAGAGTATACTGTGTAGCTTTGAGAAGGATGCAGTGCCAGTTACAGCTGTAAGAGTATAGGTTTCCAATCCTCTATTGAAGCTGATGTGCCAAAGTGAAAAGTCAAAACACACTTCTTGCATATAGTTGCATGAAACTTACAGCTTGAGTAACAGAGCACCTAAACATGTCCAAATTTTCATGAAAGTGTATCAAGCCAAAAAACAGTGTGTTTTACAGGAGGCAACCCCCACTGAGAATGACTACTACAAACAATAGCAACAAAAATTATTAAATACAAAATAGAAAAAAAAGTCTTACTTTTTCTTCAGAAAGATGTGATCCTGGACAAAATATGCATTTTGCTCCTATATGGATGAGCAAGCAAATGCAAGCAGCCATTCACCTGTGCAATGAAACTCAATCAAGTTAAAAAAAAATATTTTGGTATTAAGCAACTGAGAAAACCTGTACAACTATGTCATTCATAAATCTTGCTAATTCAAGGGTTTGTATATACATTTTGCAGCCGTCAATATATTGGGAATATACACTTCATGAGTTCCACTTTTTTTGTCTTTGGTGACTGTAGTAAGAATTTATTAAAAATCTAATCTCTGATGTAAGAAATGTTATTTCTTAGTTGTAAGACTAAAAACAATATAGTACACTTGTGTATCAAACTCTGATGTAATTTTGCCATCTACTTTGTTTATCAGAAGCACATGGGTATATAATCTTGCTTAGTTTTCCTATGTATGTTGTATTTTCATCATATGTAATATCCAGATAGTCATCAGGCCTTCACTGAAAATGGACCATACCTGTTAATGACATAATAATTTTATAAACCAGGTGAGTTTTCACAGCAATATGATAGAAGGTTTGAATTTCCAAGCGCATTCTTAGAGATGCATAGAATGATTCAGTTTGGTATTGTATAAATATCACATCATCCATCTGAGCTGGATAGCTAGATAACATGACTTAAATGAGAGCACATTGCTCATACATTGCTGACTTCTATGATGTGTCAAAGTGAAAAGTCTGAAAAGGAAACAAGCTGTGCAGAAAACAAAGTGAAATGCCCTGTGCTTAAAATAGGATTCCAAAATTCAATTCATGACAGTTTAGTAGGAAGTGTGCATACAGATTCATATGTTTTGAGTTAAAATGTTTTTTCATCCAAGGGGAGATTTTTAAGTTGAAAACATGCTTTTGTTGTATATCTACACCTTTCTGTTTTTCCAACCCACATTTTAAACAAAACTACTCAGAAGGTTATTTTGCATAGGAAAGACAGCATGTTCTAGTTGTAGAAAGTTGGCGTATGCTTCATTAGAATTAATTGTCACATTTATGTGGGCTTTTGAAGACTAAAAAAGTCTTTCGGCTTTTCCCAGTTAGGGGTCGCCACAGCAGAACTCCAGTCCGCTAATGATTGGCAGAGGATTTTTACGGTGCAGAGTTGCCAGCCCGATGCCCAACCTTTAAAGAAGGCACACCCATTCACGCAGGCACCTACCTGCATGACTCATATATTCATATTTTTAAGGCAAACATATTATAATGAAGTAGACTGAACTAAACAGGATGGAAGTTTGCAACTCCATAAGCTTTTGTATGTATTTCTCATAGTTTACACAATGCTCATCCTGTGTCATAGTGAGTAATTAAGAAATCAGTTTGCCCAATATTCTTGTACCAGGAATTCCACCTAAAGGTAATGTATTGCTTATGTCAGTTTACAGCTCAGCTCTAAATAAATAAAACCAAGTCAGAGTTAATGTTTATTATACGAATGAGGGAAAGTACAGCAGTATTGCATTAGCGATAAGATTAGCATGCATTAGATAGACAGGGATTAGATATCTGTTCAAGTGTTAGGAGAGGGCAATTGTGTGCTAACTATTTCCACAGTCGTGGTTTTTAGTGAGATGGTCAGATGAGACGTTGTTTCAGAAGCATGAACAGGAAAGTACAAAGAAGAAAAGAACAGATACTGCTTATAAGAGAGTCCTGTCTTTTGATACCCATGCCATACCATTGTTAGACCATGGTTTAAGTTGCAGAAGCCAGAAACACAGCTTTCTCTTTTTTTAAATGAAGGGGCATCTACGGTTTTATTATTATGTAATTGCATGACAGAAGATTTATTTTTCCTTTTGTAAATAACACATGATGACTATTATTTGTAACATTTAAAATATCATCACAAAATTCATCTATAGGATAAGAAAGCTGAAAGTTAAACTATGCATCCTGATAAAAATATATAAAATGATGCATGCCTTCTTTGCTTGATAAATTAAAATTTGCCTGAAGTCTGGAAAGGCTACTATGTTTGGACACTCACTCCCCAGATATGCAGCAACCTATCAGCTATTTACAATCATTAATTGTTCGGGGGAGGTAAAACCTGTGCGGATAATATAGGAGGCATCTCTGTTCCTACACAAGTTATGCCAATAGCCACTTTCTGTAGTGAGCAAATGTTGCTTCTCTTGTGTTTTTTAGTGTTGTTTACTGAAAACATCACTCATATAATGCATTTTTCAAAATGAAGTTTCACCAAATCAATAAAATTCCTTAAAAAGAAAGAAATGAGGATGGAAACATGGCACTTATGATTGCATCCCTCACCATCCCAGTTTGACTAGTGAACCCAGTACTATCCAACTAGGTGTGAGGGATAGATGTCAACTAGCTCACAGCCTTCTGCATGGATATCAGGTGGTGTTGCAAGCAGCAAGCAGGCTGATGAAAAGACAGTGAACTGCTCAATAGCACATTGCATTGAAAATGGAATCAGAGTGTGTGTGTGTGTGTGTGTGTGTGTGTGTGTGTGTGTGTGTGTGTGTGTGTGTGTGTGTGTGTGTGTGTGTGTGTGTGTGTGTGTCTGTAAATATATACACACCAGTGAACCAGCTATGTAAGTCATGCTTTTAATGTGTTTGTTCAGCTCCATGAATAGCTGTTACACATTGATAGATTAGTTACCTGCTATGGACTGGGGCATGCTTTGATTTTGATCATTCCCAGAATCTAAGTATCTTGAGGGTAGAAGAGAGAAAGCTAAGCCAGAAGAGTCAAGAAGAAAGTAAATCTGGAAAATACAGTAAATTCTTAAGTGAGCTCTTCCTCTAAATATGGTTCATAAGATATCACTTTATAGACTATTACAAGCATAGTTAATACACACAAAGTATTCAGCCCTGTATCTTATATCTGAGACGTTAAGACCATAACCATTACGCCAACCATCCTTCTGTGCAAGCATTGCTTTTCAGTAAAAAATGAAAGATCAGTGCTGTTCAGTCAAACAGCCAACTGCAACACTATTTTTATGCAGAAGACTGATAACAATGTGCTTCCCAGTTGCAGGTTGTTACTGTTGGCTGATAATCTTGCTTTCTGGTGGTCCAGCAGTGAGCCAAAGTACTGTAAGTAAAAGTCCAAAGCACTGCTTCCATCATTGGGATAGCTGTAGTTGGTGTCAAACCATCAATGGTTTGAATCTCTTCTCGGTGAGTTTCTATTTACTGTGTGCACTCTGTGGTGTGAGCTTTAGGGTAGAGATCTTAAGGGGAGATGCAGTTGGTATCGGGCTGTTAAATGCCTATGTCCTTTGCTGTGGGCTGTCAGATGTCGTTTTTTCCCTCTGGGTAGAGTGCTAGTTGCACCTGCTGTCTGTAGGAGAATGGAATCAAAAAATCTCCAGAGACTTTATTTGTATCATGTATTTTATTGGTGCTGAGGCAGATGAGCACTGTATTAGTCTGATTTGATAACAGAGGTTTATAGAATTTTATATACATGCAAATGGGCATCCCTCTTGTTCGTCCCATCTCTGGGTGTGTTCTCCCTCAGAGGGAGTGTCAGGGGTGAGATCATGGTTTAAAGCAAAACAACAACCACCAGACCAAGTCACCAAATGTAATATAACAAAATGACACTCTAGTGCCTCAGCTCAAAAAGCCTTCAAGGAGTAAAAACACTGTTAAAATGCACATCTTAAATACAAAAAATTACCCCCGTTATACAATTAATCAATTAAAACAATTACAAAGATTAAATGAGAGACTTCCAATTGCATTTTACATTAAGTCTAGCAGGGGCCAGAGTTGCATATTTCAAAATGAGCAAAGCTTTTTTATATATTAACTTTTTTTTTAATATCAAAATTTTCTTGTTCAGCACTTATTTTTTCAAAAATCGTACCCCTAAGACCAACTGGATCACTGTCATGGTGAATTTTAAAATGCATAGCAAGAGGACTTTCATGTATGACATTTCTAATGTCTCTTATATGTTCTTGTAACCTAAACTTGAAAGCCCTCTTGCTTTCACCAATATAAAACAACCCACATAAACATCTCAGTGCATAAACAATACCTTCTATATAACAACAATATCTATCTATATATTTAAATGGTATTCCATTAATATTATTAAATGTGTTCACAATATATTTACAGCTAATGCATTTATTACAAGGAAAAGTTCCAACATTTGCAGGTAATAATAGGCAGCTCGAACCTACTAAGGACTATAATATCTTTAATATTACGTCCTCTCCTATAAGAGAACATTAGAGCACTCCCTATCGCATTTCTCAAATCTTTATACTATAACAAAAAGTCCCAATAATATTTTGTAATTTCCTTAATCTTTTCACTCAAAATATTATAACTGGTGACTATAACATTTTCTTCATCCCCGAACATATGTCCACTACATTTATTAATATACATATTTTCTACAGCTTCCAACTCTGCATTCAAATCATTATTGTTTTTAATTCACTATAAGGCTCCTTCTACTATATTTTTATCATAACCCCTCTTAAGGAACATGTCAGCAGTCTTAATTAATTTTTGATTTAAGACATTCTAGTCATTACATAGTATAGAAATTTGTAGGAATTCACCATATGGGAGTGCCTTAATGGTGTGTGGTGGATGGCAACTATTACCATTTAAAAAATGACTTACATTATCAAATTTTGTATTTACTCTAGTTCTTATTTTTCTTTCATCCAAACCCTATAAAAATATCCAAAAACACTACACTGTTCCCATATTGTAGGCCATCTAATTTTATGCCAAACCTATTATTATGAAAGTTTTCTATTAAATACTTCAGTTGGTCATACCCTTCTTGACAAACAAAAATCAAATTGTCTATAAATCTATAATATTTTAAAACAAACTTTTGAAAAAATGTATGCCTATAAAGATACTCCATTTCAAACATACCCATAAATAAATTAGCATACATGGAGGCAAATGATGTCCCCATTGCAGTGCCCTGCAATTGATGGTACAATACATTATTAAACTCATAATAATTATGGGTTAAACTAAAATAAACTAAATCCATAATATAAAAAGATAAAGGACTACCTCTCAGAAACAGTCTCGATGCTTCCATACCAAATTCATGTTGTATACTGGTATACAAGCTTTTGACATCAACAATGATCCACTACGTGTCCTTTTTCCATTGACTATCAGATATTTTGCTAGGAAAATCAAATGACTCCTTAATATATGAGGGCAACTTCACAGCTGCATTCAATAAATATTTATGTAGTAACAAACCAATACTATGCAGGAAATATTTGCATGCAGACACTATAGGCCTCCCAGGTGGGTTATACATATTCTTATGAACCTTAGGGAGGCAAGAAAAATAAGCCATCCCAGATCCTTCAATATAAAACTTTTTTTCAACATCAATCTTACATAAATAACCCAACCTAAGCTCCTTGTTCAATAAACATGAACATTCTGAGCCTGGTTCACTTCTAGATGATGAAAACATACGCTAGAACATTGTTTTTTTTTTCCGAGTGGAAGACCAAAAAAAAAGGCTGAACCATTGTTGTAATGTGTAAATCGCTTAGTAATTTATATTTCTTTTTATCAAAAAGATTTTTTTCCAAAGAAATAAGTTTCTCATTTATATTCCTCAGACAATGTTCCAAATGAGCAGTATCCAACAAAGTGGCCAGAGTGGAACAAACTGAAGAAATCTCCATTTTAAATTTTCTTTGTTTTTACCACATCCCTCTGTATCAAGATATTTAACCAGTTCAAAGCACAATGGTGAGCAACTTCCACCCACCTAGTTTGAATTGTTTTATCCTCAGTATCTGCAGAATCAATTGGAGTGGATGTTTAAAAGCTCTAAGACCTCAAGTAGTAATATCCAATTCAGCATAATGTTGCAGGTTAAGCACATTCATTCATTTGCAATAATACATGTACATTTATTTTAATTTCAGCAGGGTACACAATTATATATTTTAACACAAGAAAACCTCAAAAACATTTTCAGAACAAGCATCTGTACAAATTAGTTTGGTATACAAATGGCATACAGTTCTAAAACTTTGGTAATACAAGCATCTTATATAAATCAGTTTGATATTCTAAGGACATATCATTATTTGCAAAACTCCAGCTGGCTATACTGGCACTTGCTCATTTTATCACACCCTTCAAAACTTGTAGGGATGCCCACCCTCCATATCATCTATGGATGCATGTCTCATCAGATACCATATATTTCATCTTGGGTTTCCCAGTCAGTACATTTTAATAGTTCCTGTATAGGTTCATAGGTTCATAGGTAGGTACTAGGCTATTGGCCCTAGGGCCTATACAAGCCTAGCCAAAAAGGTACCCTGGCTTTCACCACCCAAGAAAATTATTTTCCTGTGCCCCTGTCAAGCAGAACCACAGAAGTGTGGGGGGGGGGGTGGAGCCTGAATAGCTAATTGGTAGCAGCATTTTTAGAGCTCCACAAAACTAGTTCAAATAATAGGAAAATAATTAATTTCATCGAACAAAAATATGCAATTATTATTGATAAACTTATGAACTAATAGTGTACAAACTTTGAAAGCTTTTTGTCAATATTTTCCTGTCAAATTAATCTGGAGACTACTATAGCCACTTGGAAATGAGTAACTCAAAGAACTCACACTCTGAAACAGCCTTGAAGAAGGAAATCCAGTTGATGTCCTCTGTACTGCAGGAGCTGTCATTGAAAATGGATAATTTTAAGGACAACCTTGAAAATCTAAAAGGGAACTGCCAAAAACAAACGGATGTCTTTAAAGAATTATTACAACAGCAACAAACAAAAATAATGGACATCAAAACATCTCTCTCTGATATAGATGGAAGGTTGAAGGAAGAAAAGAACCAAAGTGAATTTCTCTTGTAACAAAATAACTGGTTAATAAACAAGATAGATGATTTAGAAAACAGATAAAGACACACAAATATCAGAATATTTGGTCTTCCAGAGAAAGTTGAGGGTGAGGACATCATCTTATTTTTAAATTCTTGGTTGCCGGAAATCTTAGACCTAAAATAAGGACTGTCAAATGGCATAGAGAGGGCTGACAGAGCCATAGGAAAACCTGCATCATCTTCTCCTAATACTTCTCCTAGATCCATTGTAGTAAAGTTTTTATCATACCTTGATAAAGAGCTTATACTGAAGTCATCATGGAGGAAAAATCCTTTAAAGTATAAGCAACAACAAATAAGATTCAATAATGACTATTCAACTAGAGTACTGGGCTTAAGGAAGAAAGCATGGCCACTTGTAAAATTTCTGAAACAAAACAAAATCAAAGCTCAACTTGCATACCCTGCGAAAATCATGATTTTTTACTCAAATGTAATGAGAACCTTCGACAACATAGAAGAGGCATCTTCCTTTATCAAGAATAATGATATAATTACAATTCCAGAAGAAATGGACTGGTCAACATCTAATTCATTGAAAAGATCCCAAGAAAAAAAATCCTGGACTGATGTAAAAAAGAAGAAACAAAGAACTGAAATAAAAAATACAACAAGCTCAAATACTCTCAAAGAATCTACTAAAAATGAAATATACACTAAAAGGACTGAAACTAAAATGTATGTACATTTATTTATTTTAGTTATTTATTAATCATAATTTAGTTTATTATTCTCTTGCTTTTCTTTTATAGTATAGTGATGTTTCTAACTCTACTTATTATAAAACAAAACTGCTTATATCAATTAATTAGCACAAAACATCCACAACAAATATAGATGTGTAATACTATAAAAATTATATTTCTTAAAGAACTAATTTTCAATCAAATTGACAGTCTTGATGGGATAGAATCTTAACAGGAAGTGGAGAGGGGAAAGAAAGGAACACTGAATGATTTGAATGTTTCCATCAAGAAATACTGACATATAATACATATAGGTATTTATAACCATTAGGTTTCATGTAAATATAAAATGTCAGACAAAAAACTGTTATCATTAATAAAAAATATAAATATAGGAGCTATATAATTGTTCGGGATGATGACAGGAGGGTAATATTGTAAGCGCGAACATTGAATGAAGAGTTATTAATTTTTTACTTTCCCTTGATGTCGAACACTTTATTGTTTCAGTTTAAAGCACCATTTCCCTTTTTTGTTTTTCAAACACGAACTATCTGATGAGAATGTGGAAAAATAACGGCTGTCTACAAGACGCCTCGAGCTCATATAACTGTCAAATACACTTGCGAACACAGAAACAGCATTCTTGTAGTCACTCAACATCATAGTAGTCTTAATAGCTTGTGCTAAAGCTTTGCTAGGGTGTGGTGATGGAAAAAGAATGAAAGTGAACAGAATTCAGTGTAGAGCCACTAAGGGGAAGAGAAAAAAAATATATAGTACGAATGAAATCTGTCTTTTTCGGACTATAACAATTGTAGAATGCAATGTGAAAAGAGATCTTGGTGCTTTTTCTTTAGCGGAGCAGCACTTGGGATGGGCGATTGATGCTGACTCAGTACTTAATGTTTTTTCTGCTTTTTATTTGTGCTACTACTCACACCACACCAGTAACAATGCCAGAGGGAAGGGATGAGCAAAAGTAGAAAGAAGGAAAAAAAAAAAAAGCAGCACTCACATCAAATGAAGTGTATATATTGGCAGCAGCCCTGTTAAGACTTTCTGACCATCTTCATTCACTCTTCTTACCGAAGGTTACTATTAGACAATGTCATTTGCCCACATTGTCAGTGTATGCACCATGACAGATATATACATGTTAGGAAATTCACTATAGTGCAATGATGACCGCAGGGTAAAACTTAGCGGAGGATGGTTAACAATGGGCTTGCATCATCCACACATTTTCCTACTGCCTCGTAGAAGAGATCCAACATGTTGCTAGAAAATTACAATGGATTACATACATAACATTCTTGAAATTTTTTTAGGCATACTTCGATCCAATATTCACATGTTTGTCAAGCAGTATAAACTGTCAAGAATGTCTTCCTGTTTGCCAAACTTATAGGAAGTATGACACAGCAAGCTGTCATTTAGCTCTAAATCAATATAGACTGTTTCGTGTGAAAACAGAAAGTTTTGAGTTAGTTTATAAATAATGGTCAGATTAAACAGAAATTGTATAATCTAAAAAACATCTGCATGAATTTCAGTCAAATTATGGTACTTTTACTCTAAGAATCTTATTTATATTTATTATTCATGATGAAGAAAGTACATTTATAAACGTATAACACTTTCACAATAATCATCAATAGTGATCAGCAAAACCACTGTTTTCTGGTAATGCTACATAGCATTTGTGCTTGATCAGATATATAGTATAGGAGAGCAATGGAAGTGATGCATTAGTCCATTATATTTTACCATTACATGCATACATTGACCGCTCATTTTGAGTACTACCCGATTAACTGAACATATGTAATAATAGACAAGCCCAAACAATAGGAAGAAATAAGTTCATTTAGTTTAAGAAAATACAGTAAAATAACTCTGTAAGAGTTATAGAAACTCAGTTAAAAGGAAGGATGAATAAATAAGTGGATATAGTCTTTCAACTAACCTTGAATGAAAATGTAAGCACTGTGAACTACAAGGCTAGATAACAGTTTGGAAAAGTGATGTGAGGAATGCTCTGTTAGAATTTATCATTGTTATAGAGTCTATTAAAGTAAGATAGGGAACTGTCCTTCACAGAGATATGTCATGACAAGTTTACAATGGAAATTTGCTATTACTGACACACATTGAGTTTCCTAGTATTCTAAGACATGTCTTACAAAATACAATTTTCATTCTTACAGTTACTTCTATAATATTAGGTGATGCCTCAAGACAGTGTAGTCTCTGCACCTAAGCTTCTACAGAAAGAAAGCACTAGTTAGGATTTGTAAATAGAATCTGTAGACAATGCTCACATGTGTGCCAGAGTGATCAAATGGGAGATACAATCTTCAAGTACAATGACATCAAGACACTTAGAGGTATTTTGTTAAATATTTTAAATAGACACAAATCCATAATGACATATAAGAGACTTTCATCACTGACTATCTACTAACATTCATACTAAATTTGATTTTCATATCCATATGGTTTTATTACTCATAGACAAATTGCTGTAAGTTGTAAAAATACCTTTTTTAAAACAGATAAGTGGACCTTCAACAACACAGTTATTGTTCATCAAGGTAATTCTTTAGCACCAGATCTCAGACATAACATAAATTCATGGATCTTTGTATCAGACCTTTTATTGCTCCACAAATTTCAAACATGAAAATATATGTCTGTATGTGTTAACCTACAAATATACGGATAGGCACAGAAACAAACATAAATAAGTGACTACACACAAATATGTTTTTAATCTACATGGCTATATTTGACAGTGCACACATGTACAAATACAGACATATCATTTTAATTGATACTAGTTATATTATTTAAACCTTTTATTTAGAAATTTAATTCACATTCTGTCATGCATAGAAACACAGTTACTCTTCCATAACTAAACTGCACAAAAGATAAAAAAATACAATACACCTCAGTAGGCATACTGAATCTGATATATTTCAATCAATAAGCATATTCTAAATAGAAAGCTTGAAAGTTCAATAGTCTTTATTGACAGAAAATAATTAAATCTGTCATATTTGAATGAATAAATGAAATGAGTCTTCTAGAAAATGATTATAAAATGTATCTTGAACATATAGTAAAATCTACATATTGAATTTATGAATTATATGAAAAGACAAAGGATTTCTAATATTTGCAGGAATATAATGTGCATTATAAACTAGAGGTTGAAGTATATAATCAAATAGTCAATGAAACATTGATATAACAAGTCATTTATGAGTTTAAAATTATTTTAGAACAATAACTAGTTTGTAGAGTTTTACCTTATGTTTACATTAACAAAAATTGTATATTCTTTTGGTGAAAAACAATACTACAGCTGTATATGTAATACAATTTTTTGGTTCGTGGGAAAATTATAAGCATATATCATTCAATGAATCTTTTAATTTTTGATATGTTTATGTAAAATAGATTTCACAACAATCAATATGTGTTTGGAAAAGAATCCATATATCATCTTCTTTTAAATGATTAATTTGAACATATGATGCATATATTACCATGATGATAATTATGTCATGTACATATATAGAAAATATATAACTACAGCAGATTCAGAAATGCTCTTAAAGCTGATATCAGTCAGTCACTTTGAATGGTTCAATGAAAAGAGTGCATTATAAAATATATATGTATGTCTTTGCAAATTGTTCTTATACATAAAGGAGACTGAGAAAGGGAAAAAAAGATGACATTAGAACAATTTGATAATAGATTCAACTTCTTTGAGATGAGGATACTAAGCAATGTGATAGTAGGTTATTATATGTTCATAATAAGGAATATCTTTACATTTATGCCTTTAACTTACATCTAGTTTAGTGTTTAACTATGTACATAATACGTAGAATCATAAATATCGTTCAATATATACTAGTCTATAAACCCAAAGGTCTCTAATAATACAAGAATGGCGCATAAGAAAATCTATCTACCAAATATGAGAGTTAATCTGGTAGATATTTTTTTTTTATCTGTCAGATTAGGAATCTATATCATTCCATGTGTGATGGGGGGAAGATTGAAAGTAAGGATTATATTAATCAAAATAATTTTACTTAAATTAAATTTCACTTTTTTTATTATGGCCTGAAATGAACATTAATATAAAGGTATAACAAAAGAGATTCAGTCTATTTATGATACAGGAAATAAGGATAAATCTGTTCCAAATACAATACTATGAAATATACTCGAATATTACTATAACTATTTTCAAACATGAAAATCAACAAAAATATGGACTTAACATTACTTTCACTGAACATAAATGGTTTAAATAATCCAAAAAAAAAAGATCAAACCTATTAAAATATTTAAAATTAAACAAAGCACAAATAATATTTCTTCAAGAGGCTCACTTTAAATCTGATGAAAAGCACTTATGAAATCCAAATGAATATACAACGATAGCACACTCATCATATAAAACCAAAATAAGAGGAGTCAGGATACTATGGAGAAAAAATATTATTAATCCCCAAATTCTTTATAGCTATGAAGATAAAGAGGGACTTATAACACTAGTTATAATAAAATACAATAATAGAATCTGGACATTAGTGAATCTTTATTGGTTTCCAGGAATAGGAAAAGGTACGACAAAGAAACATCTAGACTTTATTAGTAAAACATATAAATGTAGTTTGATAACAGGAGGCGACTTTAATTGCATTCTTGATAACTCTGAGACCACTATTAAAAGAAATCTATGTATAACCCCTATCGCGAAGCTACTCAAAAAATGGATTGAAAATCATAATTTAATAGATACATTCAAATTTAAAGAGAGCAACGCACTGTTATTTTTGCATCAAGATCACAGATTTACAACCCAAACAAGAATAGATGAAATTTTTGTTGCACAAGACCATGTTGAGAAGATAAATAGTTTCACAATAATACCATGTTCATTATCAGATCATAGAGAAATTCTTATTAATATTCAAACAAACTTTAAGAAATTAATGCAAATGACAAGAATTCCCTCATATATTATGAAGCTAAAAGAATTTAAACCTTGGTTACTCTCAGAAATAAAATTCTTTTTAGACACTAATCTTACTAATGAACTCAACATAGTCATGATATGGGACACTTTAAAAGCCTATATTTATGGTAAAATAATCACATGGTACAAAAATAAACTAAAAGAATGGGAATCAGAATTACTTAATATACAAAATCAAACTATAAAAATAAATAATAATAATTTAACAAATGTACGTACTAAGAAGAAGATTAATGATTTGCATGAGAAGTTCAATGAAATTTTAACACATAAAACTAATCTAGCATTAGAAAGATTAAAATTAAACTCATATGCTGTTTCTCCTAAACATATGCACAACCTGGTGATAAGAGTCAAAGTACAATCTAAAAGAAATAACATTACAACTATCATACATGAAGGAAGGAAGAATAAGAAGGTGTCAGACATAAGTGATATACTAGATGCTTTTAAATATCATTTTACAGAACATTATAAGAAGGAAGGAAATCAAACAAAAATCTTTAATTTAGATGTAAAACCTGAACTGATTAAAACAATTCCAGAAAATCTAAAATTAAAGCTTCAGAAACAAATTACTTATAAAGAAATTTCAGAGAAAATTAAAAAAAGCAAAAATAATAAAGCTCCAGGAATGGATGGCATCATAGCTGAAATACACAAAATCTTTCCATCATCCATAATCTCAGTCTTCCAAAAAACTTTAATAGAAATACAAACACACAACAGCATTCCACCATCTTGGAGATACTCATTAATTACTCATATAATAAAAGAAAATAAAGATGCATCAAAATGCAGCTCCTATAGACCAATTTCATTGCTCAACAATGATTATAAAATCTTTATGGCTATTTTAGTCAATAGAATTAAGAAATGAAGATCAAACAGGGTTTATACATAATAGGCGTACCTATGATAATATACAAAGGATACTAACTATTATTGACTATTTAAATAGAGAAAAACAAGAAGCCTTAATAATTACATTGGATATAGAGAAAGCATTTGACTCCTTAAATTGGAATTTATTGTTTAAAATATTAGAGTATTATGAGTTTCCTAGCTCCTTCATCTCATTAATAAAGAACATATATAAAAACAATTTAGCATATGTAAAATTAGGACCTTTCACCTCAGAATCAATAACATTGACAAAAGGCACAAAACAAGGTTGTCCCATGTCCCCCATATTATTTGCATTAGCCGTTGAAATACTTGCTATCTCAATACGAAATAATCCAAAAATAGAGAGTATAAACTTATATAATCAATATAATTCAAAAATAATGTTATTTGCAGATGATATACTTCTTACCTCAACAACTTCTAAGAATTCATTAAAAGAATTAGATATACAAGTTAAAATTTTTTATTTGATTTCAGGACTACATTTTAACAAAATGAAATCAAATGTTATGATATTGAATAAAAAAATGATTTTCAAATAGAGGATAATCATATAATTGGTAAACAAACTCTCACTTTAAACTATCTAGGTATAACATTGAGTACAACATTAGAAAAAATATTAAACATAAATTATAGGGAAATCATAGACACAATAAAGTCAAATATAATAAAATGGAATAAAATATATATATAACATTTGAAGATAGATTGCAAGTAATAAAAATGATATTATTCCCAAAAATACTATATATAGCACAAGCCATTCCAGTAATACCAGACAAATATTTTTTAAAAGAAATAAATACATTATTATTAAGATTTATCTGGCATCTTAATAAAAACAGAATAGCTCTAACATACCACACTAGACCTTGGAAACTAGGTGGAATCAATTTCCCAGATCTTGAAACTTATATTAGAGCCTCCATTTTTTAAATAATTATAAATTGGATAGATCCATGCTATTCTTCTAACTGGAAATCTCTCCACACTGTTATTTATTCAAATGAAAATACCATTATAAAGAATTTAATGATAGACAATCATATTAATAAACCATGGCATATCTTATGTGCTAGCCTTCAATATAATCTAACAAAACTAACTAATCTAAAATACTTAAATGATATGTATAATTCATTTAGAAGGTTTGTAATTTCTAATACAGATATAAAGTTATGGCTAGAACTTTTATATCCTTTCAGTGTAGCAAGAAATTTTCCAAACAAAATGCAATGCATTAATGAACATTAGGTTTTGGATAGTCAAATTATAATAAAAACTTATAATCTCTTTACATCAGATTGGGTATTATTGCAAAGTATATTACAATACTCACAAGATCTATGCAGAATAATTAACAATTCTTCTTTTAGAGATAGACCTACACTTATAACTCATTTATATGAAATAGTATATAAGAATCAAAATTGGGAAAATCTGACATCAAAATTATATAAAATTGTAATAACTTATAGAGTTAAAATCAATCAAAAATTTTGGAATCATATAACAAAAGGTCATTCAATAAATGTATCCTTGGAAAATAAAACCAAAATACTAAATTCTGTTAAATTGACATCCAACATGCAATTCTGGAGAATCTACACATGGAAATTTCTGCATATATCTTTTTTTACTACAAATAGATTAAAAAAATGTAACACCTCTAATAATGTTATAGGCTGGAGATGTTTGCAAAATTGTAAAGTAGATTGGATACATGTATTCCATGACTGCATTAAAGTTAAAAAAAATTGCGAAGATGTCAGCAACTTTATACAAGCCATATTTTCAGATACATTTATAGTAAGTAAATCTCTAATTTTGTTAAATGTTAATGAAAATCTAGAATTAAATAACAGCAATCTCTACTTACTTTGGAACATTCTAGCAAATGCTAGAAAATGTATTACTAGAAAATGGAAGTCAAATCTGGAACAATCATTTAAAGAATTTCTGTCAATATTGAAGGAAACTGCATTGTCAGAAACCAGAGTTAAAGAATTAAGACTAGCACCAAGAAGATGGAACAAGAATCCATGGGAAAAAATACTGTCACTCATCGAGACACTAAACTTGAACTGAAACTCTTAATGAAGATGAAAGAAAAAGGAACAAATGATCTCACATTATTACGATGTTACTTTGAATAGAATAATAATTAAATTTCAGGTAATTTGTAAATATTGTATATAGTTAATAATATTGTTCCATTTTTCAGAAAATCTATTAAGATTATTATACAATGGAATTATTTGAAAATTAATAAAAAAATATTTGAGCAAAAAAAAAAAAAAACACAGAAGTGATCCCCAGGGTGAATTTCCAATTACCCATCTAATCATCAAGATTTTTTCTTGAAGAGTGTTAATGAGGAGCTATGTTTGACATAGATAGTTAGTCTGTTCCAGAGTATGGGAAGTCTCTGGAACAGGAATCTATCCCTCCAGCATGTTCTGTTTATTGTGGTGACAAGATTTAGGTCCCTAGAGTGTGTAGCTCAGAGGGATTGGGATTTCTTTAAGTGGAGCATGTCCAACAGCTCTGGATTTGACAGAGCTTTGTATGTTAGGCAGAGATCACCTCTGAATAAACGATATGTGATGGAGTAAAGCTCGAGTTTTTTGAGATGGTCTGCGTAAGGCATCAGTTTGAGGCCAGTAATCCTCTTTGTGAGGTATTTTTGTGGCCTTTCCAGTTGTAGATGTCTTGTGAGGTACATACCAAAAGGGGTGTTGTACTCTATAATGGGTCTAATGAGTGATGAGTAGAGGGGAACAATGACCTCATTTTTTCTGAATGAGAAACCTTTTGTGATGAGGTGTGCTACATAGAAGGATTGCCTGACCATTGTGGCGATGTGATTATCAAAGGAGAGACTACTGTCCACCTGTGTTCCAAGGTCTCTTATCACACTTTCGGTGTTAAGTAGACTACTGCCTATGTGGAAGTTCATGGGAACAGAGTTTTTATCAAAGGGGATGACAATGCACTTTTTGGCATTGAGCTTGAGACCATGTCTTTGACACCAGGCATCTGTCTCAGTGAGGCCCTTTTGTAGGATGTCCACATCATTAGGAGTTTCGATTATGGCTCCTAGTTTGCAGTCATCTGCAAATTTAGTTAGCCAAAGACCTTCTGTGTTAGCCTGTACTGCAGAGAAGTAGATACCAAACAGGAGAGGACCCAGGACTGAACCCTGTGATACTCCACTTGTCACAGGTCTGAAGTCTGATTTGGAGTCTGCTACTTTCACGGTGTGGGTTCTTTCATTAAGCCAGTTGGCAACCCATCTTGTGACATAGGGATTTATACCTAGTGTAGTGAGTTTATCTATAATTCCAGAGTGGGGTATGGTGTTGAACGCCTTGGCAAGATCTAGATAGGCTGTGTGAACCACCTTACCCTCATCTATGGCTTTGGTGACTACTTCAAAGAAATCTTTCAGGTTTACGAGACATGATCTGCCTTTTACAAACCCAAACTGTGTGGGGTCCAGAGTTTGGAGATCTCCAATGTCTTTGTTTATGAGTTCCATGATGATACGTTCCATGATGATACGTTCCATGGCCTTGCAGACAAGGCTCGTCAGGCTAATTGGGCGGTAGTTCCCGGGGTCTGTTGTGGCCCCCCCTTTGTGGAGTGGGATAACTGTCACGGTGCGCCATTCAATGGGCACAAAGCCTGAGGTGAGGCTATGATTGAACATGGTACTTAGATGGGGTGCCAGTTCATTCTGTAGTTCATTTGGAACACAGCCTGAGATGTTTTCAGGTCCCATGGATGCTGTGTTCTTGGCTTTGGAAAGTGAGGTTTTTACCTGTGCAGCCATGATTACAGGAACTTTGCATTCTTCTGGTATACAGATGGGCCCTTTAGGGGGTGAAAGGGGCGTAAAGTTAGCGCTGAACCTGTCTGCCAGAATGTTGGCAATATCAGTTGGTTCTGTATATTTAGTGTCATTGTGCTGTAACTCAGAGCAGATCTGAGTGTTGCCATTGAGATTTTTGACATAGCTATAGAATGCTTTGTGGCTGTCTTTAGAATCAGTGGCAATTTTATTTTCATAACTAACTTTGGAGGATTTTTTTGAGGGATCTCAGCTTCTTAATGAGGCTGACCAGGGAGTTCCTCCAATCATGGGATTTTACTATTTTTTGCAACAGTTTCTTTCTTCTGTTGTATAGTTTGTTTATGGCAGAAGGCCACCAGATTGGCTTCCTTTCTTTGGAGTATAGCATCTTGGTTCTGTTAGGGATAGCATGATCCATGCACTCGTGTAAGTGCTTATAAAGTGCATTTGTGTAGGATTCAGCAGTCATACTTCTATTGTCCATCTGCATGGGTGTCATGAAGTTTGCCACTTCTGTCTTAAGAAGCGTGAAGTTGGCTTTGGAGAAATTTTTTACGGTTGTTTTCCTAATGGGGGGTGGGAGTGGGATGTGGATGTCTAGGGTGATTAGCTTGTAGTCGGATCTGACCAACGAGGAGCTGACCTCTGGTGTGGAACACCGGTCACCCATGTTGGTGTTGACCAGGTCTAGGATATTGCTGCCCCTGGTGGGGGTGTGGATAAGTTGATCCAAGGCATTGGAATTGATGATTTCCAAAAAACGTTGAGCAAAAGAGTTGGCACATGAGTAGTTTTCCCAGTTAATGGTAGGGTAGTTGAAATCACCCATTATTAGAGTGTTGGGTTGTACCTTAATATTTTCCAGTGTATCAAGAAAAGAGGAGTGGGAATCCTGGGGCATGGTGGGGGGTCTGTAGCAAGCTACAATCTGGATTGCGGTTTTGCCCAGAGTTAGTTGAACTTGGATAATCTCGGATGCATTGTGCTGAGCAACTAGCTTGGAGGTGTGGATATTCTTAATGAATATGGACACGCCTCCACCGTTAGTGTTTCAGTCCAGGTTTGGTGGCCAAAAGGTGTGGTATGAATTAAAGCCTGGTAATGCAGGGGTGCTCTCTGGAGCTTTGAAACAGGTCTCTGTCACTGCACAGATGTCAATGTTCTCTATTTTAAAGAGTGCCTTGAGTGAGTGCATTTTGAAGTTTAGACTTCTAGCAGTGAGTAGCATTACCCTCAGATTTTGCTTGCTTGTACCTGTTACGGTGGTGAATTTTTCATTTGAACCTTGCCTAAAAAAGGCACTATAGGGGTGACAAGAGCCTTTGCCAGTATCCAGAATCCCAAGGGTGACAGGTGCAGGCCATCTCTGGCACAGCAGCGTGGTCTGTCAATCATGTCATCCCAGGCAGACAGATACTGGATTCCCTTAGAATGACACCAGAAGCTTAGCCAATTGTTAAAGTCGATCATTTTGTCCTTGTACTGTGGTGTCATTCTGGGTGATGGCAGGATGCTACTCAGGGCTAGGGTCATACCGGCCTGGGCTACAAGATTAGAGAGCTCCTCCATGTCTCTTTTCATGTAGTCCAGGGAGATATGTCTCAGGTCATTCACACCAACATGGACAATGACAGAGTCATATTTGTACTTGTTCTGGAGTGACCTGAGTGCGTGCGTTATGTGACGGATCCTTGCACCTGACAGGCAGCTGACAGTAACTTTTTCCTTATTTAGCCTGGTGAGTGGAACATCAGTGTGCCTGACTATAGAGTCACCTATGACTAGAGTGTTGGGTACGTTATGCCTTATGGGCTGTAGTTAAGTGGCACACTGATTATGTGGGCTATGTGTCATTTGGGTTGTGTTGGGGGGTGGAGGTTGCTTGCATTTCTGCTTTGGAGGTCTCTGTTGTTTGGGCAGGTTTGTACTGAGAGCCTCCGTGAATGTAGGTGTGTGTTTTGTGCTTCTGTGTGTGTGTTTTGCTGGTGTAGGTTTTGAGGGACTATGTGATGAGTGTGATGCGGTGCAAGTGTTTACCTACTCCTCTTGACTGTCTAGGCCAGTCTTTGGTGAAGGGAGCTTTGCTTCCAGTTTGGCTATATAAGTGCATCTCTCACAGGTCGTAGTGTTGGGTGATAGGAGGAGAGGGTTGTCTGTGTACATGAGGCAATTGCTGCATTGTCCCAAGATGCCCAGATTCATCAGGTAGACAGGAGAAAACACCGGAAGCTGACCTTTAGACATGCCTGAATAGGTGCTTATTTATTAAGTACAAAAAACTGTTTTCCTCTAGACAAGTGAGGAAAGTTGAGTGATATAGTAATTTGTAACTTATGTAGTGCTTACAATGAGTTCTGAACAAGTGCTGAGATCAAAGAAACAGATGAGTGCTAAAACTAAAAAGCTGGCTAGTTGCAAGGGAAATTTTGAAAAACAGACTTTATGGCGCCAGGAACAGTTTAACCCCAGTTAAGTGGGGGAGGGGCTTAGGAGCTCACAAACAGTCCTGGACACAGCAATTCCGTATCTGACCTGCCACAGGAAAGGGGGAAAGCAAGCTTAGAATTTTTTTTCCCAGTAAAGTGGAAATGGAGCTGGAACAGAAATTAATTCAACGTTAAGAATCTGAGTGGGTTGGCCTTCACAAATGTTCTCTATTAGATTGAGTGAACTAATGACACTAGACTGGGAGGAGTGTCACAGATCAAATATACAGTATGGGCGGGCACCTGCAAAGCCACCAAGTATAAGAACACACAGCACTAGGGAGGCTGGGTGGAAAATTACAGTTCCTAGCTGTAGCCACTAAATGAAAGTTTTAAACATATCAAGGAGCAGACTCGAGAATGCTTTTAACTGTAAACAGACAAAAATGCACAGAAAAGCTCAGAGAGTTATCAGACAGAGGAATATTCCTAAACAAAAAACTAATATGGGGAAATATCATAGTCCTAATTGCCTGTATTTTCTCCTATCAATGTACCAGATTTTGTTTGGCAGGACAACCTATCCTCCCAACTACCAGTCTCCATAGGAGTTCCCCAAGGGTCCATCCTGGGACCCCTACTCTTGTCTATTTTCACCAATACTCTAGCCTCAGCCACAACACATGGCACCCTCATACAATATGCAGATGACTCAACCATCATCTGTACAGCCCACTCCCTACCTGAACTGCAAAAAGTCAAACAGGAAGCATTTTCTTCTATTGAAACTTGGTTATCCGATGCCCAACTAATACTCAACCCAAACAATACAAAATTACTAATCTTCCAACCCACCAAACTTACCCTAGACAGCTCTCACTTTAACATCACAGCAAAATACACCACCAGCCATCCTGCAGAACACACCAAATTACTAGGAGTAGAAATAGACAATAAACTGAACTTTGACATTCACATTTCCATGACCATTAAAAAGTGGACAAAAAACTAGGAGCATTATATAGAAATCAGCAACTACTTACCAAAGCAGCTAAAATTTTGGTAGCAAATTCTCATCTTATCTCTACCTACTCTACGCCTCTCCAATATTTACTAACCTTAGACAATGCAATCTAAATAAGCTTGAAACCTGCTACAACAAAATCGTCAAATTCACCACAGGGCCTTCCTAGCGTACTCACCACTGTCTCTCACTAACAGAACTGGGCTGGCTAGAGCTCCCCCACCTCCTTCAATGGTACTAACTCGCACTCACCTACAAACTAATAAACCAACCACTAAAAGTCCCATCTGTCCAGAATCTACTCCAACGCAACATAACCACGAGACTACTAAGATCCAGCCAAAAAACCTCCCACAGATCACAAGAGCCATTAACTCTGCTGGAGAAGCATTATTCTCCTGCACTATAGCCAAACTCTGGAACTCCCTCCCATCCTCAATTACCTCTGTAACTTCTTGCACCCACTTTAAATCCTTTCTAAAATCACACTTCAAAACTTGCCAGATATGCCCTTGCAACCCCCCCTCTAATACTATCCACTCCCCCCACCCACTAACTCTCTCAGTCCCCTATCAACAACCTACTCTTAGCAAGCTTGGCCACTCATGTTCCCAGCTACCTACCACATAATACTAACTTCTTGTAGCAACAACTGCTAATGGCTGTTATGTACCTCAAAAACAGATTGTATCAATTGTTCGCTGATGAATCTCAACTACATTTGTAACCATGATTAGTATATGTCACCATATTTTAAAATTGTACTATGTTCTACAGCTGTTTTACATCTGTTTTCTTCTTGTCTTGCATCTTTAACTGGACTAATGTCTATATTTAAATGCTATGTTTTTTAACTGTATAATACAAATAATACTTAATGTGGAGCTTTTCTCCCCGGGCTTCTGCTGAAAATGCACCTGTGTCCAGTTGGACTCTCCCGGTCAACAAATGTAAATAAATAAATAAATAAACTAGAGTTGGTCTGAACCTTTTACTCGTTTCTCTTAGCATCTTCACATTACTTGCACCTGTAGCCTTCCATGTACATTGTAATGTCAGCCCAAGATACTTAAAATTAGAGACAGTGGCAATATCTTCTATTGTCATCTTCCAGTTAGTTTTGCCACATCTAATCAGCCCAGACTTTGTATAATTACAGTGCAACACTGAGGATGCCCAGATGTTTGAAAAATATCTAGTATTCTGCTAATTTCAGCCTTGGGACAGTTCTTCTACTACGTACACAGTCATTAACAAACTTTAGGAAGGAACTAGCTATTCCTTCTTGTATCCACTGCTCCCTAAGGATAAGCCTTATCTGTATTGTTAATTCTTCCATAAGACTGCAGTGGTGCTGCAGTAGCATTGTCGCCTCACAGTTAGACGTTGCCCGTTCGATTCTCAGTTAGAGCGTCTTCTGTGTGGCGACATGAGTGAATGGGTGTTCCTTTGTTGAAGGTTGTACATTAGGCCCGGCAAGCCAGCACATCAAAATCTACTGCCAGTCATTAGCGGACCGGAGTTCCGCTGTGGCGACCCCTAACCGGGAAAAGCCAAAAGAAAGAAACAAACAAACTAAAACAAATAACTCCAGAGAAAGAGGGCATCTATGTCAGGTACCCCATTCTATTCTCTTACCATTTTTTAACTCCCATTAACTATTACACGAAAAGGTGGATTGTCGTGTAATATCTTTACCCACCTCACATATGTCTCACCACATAATCTTTGTTGCAACACACCAAAAAAAAATCCCAAATGACTGTGCTGAAAGTCTTAGTGATATCAAAAAACATCAATCCAGTGCTGGACCGCACTTCTCCCAGCTACACAGATATTCCCACATCCCATCAGCAACTTCAATTTCAGTCTTTTCACTAATATTTTAGCAAATATTTTGGAATCTAATTTAAAGAGCAGTATTGGCCTATAATGTCCTAATGTCAGAACTCCCTCCTGGAGTTAAGAAATAATTGTGATCATAGATTGATTTTGGCCTTGACCCAATCCCTTCAAAAAAGCTGGAGAATTTTATAAATTAGTAAGAGTTTTCCTGAGTGTCTCTCTGCCCCATTTATAAAGTTTATCAGGTAAATCATCTCTATCTCGACCTCTTTTGACATTTCAGCTAGATATTTCCTTTGCAACCTTAATACAGGCATAAGCCTCTCAGCATGGTCAGTGGATAAAGGTCTAAATTTCCATCTCCAGAAATCCCATGTGATTTAATTCTTTGGACTATTGAAGCATACACTTCCTAAAATAA
>NC_056731.1:268358138-268360638 GCF_019279795.1 Protopterus annectens
AATGTTTATTCCTTAATACTTAAAAGTACAGGGGGCGACTTTAGTGTTTATAACTTCACAGAACTGGACATTAAACAAGAATGGGTCGACTTTTTTTCAAAAGGCCTTTCCTTTGTTCCCAGCAAAAAGATGGACCTAGTTAAAACTATCATAGATTTAAAATTGTTTGTTCGCAAACTGAACTTAGATGTTCTAATAGGTAACAGCACATCTTTAGTTAATTCTAGAAGAGTTTCTAGTGTATTTCATCCTGCACTGCACCCCACTCTTGGGTTATTCGAAAGAATGTGTGAAATGGACTTTAAGGATTTGCAAAGAATTAGTGATAGCCAGTTTGACAACAATACTAACACCAAAACATCAGAATATGAAATAATTAATCTTTTGCAAATATGTCCAATACGTGCAATGAAACCAGATAAGGGTGGTGGGTTAGTTCTAATGAACCATGAGGCATACGTTAAAGCCATGCTTAGACACCTGAACACAGATGTTTATACAAAAGCATCAGTTAATGAGCTCAACATAGCCTATAGGAGAATTAAGGGTTTACTATCATAAATTCGAAAGTAAAAATAAATAATGTCTTTATTTTCGAATTTATGCATCGAAAATGAACATTTTCGAATAATAGTAAACTCGAAAACAAGGGTGTATTGTCGAAAATGTCGCTTGCGACATTTACGGCGATACACAGCACGCCCACCCTTCCCATAATCACCTACCTACCTAACCGAACACACAGTTATGCAGGGGGCTGCACCTCCCTGCACCCCCCCAACTTAATATTCCAACTCCGAGATCGCACTACAGTGAGGAAAGGGATGCATTTCCCTAACCACACTGTACCGCGATCCCCTCCCATGACCGAAAGTTAGAATTGCGAATGCACAGTTCATTCGCAATGCTAACCTTCGCTCATGTCACCTGCCATAATATGAAGTATTCGAACATCTGATGTTCGAATACTTCATAGCCGTGCAAATGCACGTCGACATAATGATAGCAAACCGAATTAAGAACATACTTGAAGATCTCTTCTTAGAAGCATACATAGACCTAGACTTGCACCAATATTTACTGATGATAGCACCTAGAGTTCCAGCCCTTTCTGGCGTTCCTAAACTACATAAATCCATCAGTAATCCACCATTTAGACCTATAGTTGATAGGAGAGGTTCGGTGACATATGCATGTGTCAAACAAATTGACAACTTATTGGAGCCCCTTATTGAATCTGAATCTCAAATTTGCAAAGATTCATGGAGCTTCTTACATAACATTAACAATGTAGAATACCATGCTGAAGCACATTTTTTAACTATTGACGTCAAGGACCTCTACACTGTCATCCCCCAATGTTTAGGTATGGAATGGATTAGAGATTATTTGATTTCCAAAAAGGCTACGGACAACACTATCTACTTAATTGAAACACTGCTTGAAGTAGTATTGTCCAATAACTTTATGATGTTTGAAGGAGATCTGTATTTGCAAAAATCTGGCATAGCTATGGGCTCCCCATGCGGTGGGAGCTTTGCGAATGCCATCATGGCACATTGGGAAAACACCCTACTTTTCCCCCACCCAATGTTTAAAGAACATGTCTCCTGGTACACCAGATACCAGGATGACATGTTTTTGATTTGGAAGGGACCAAAAGCCCTAGTCCCTTCTTTTATTACAAGTATTACGGAGCTTACCGATTTTTTGCAGTTTACTTTTAACATAGAAGAAAACAGTATTAACTTTCTAGACATCTTACTTATTAAAGACAGACAAAACTTGAAGTACATTAGCAAGATTTATAGGAAACCCACATACTCCAATGTTTTTCTGCATTTTAGTAGCTGCCATCCTTTCCATCAGAAAAAAGCAGTTGTTAAAGGCCAAATGGTCAGAGCAGCAAGAATGATTACAACACTCTCAGATTTTGAATATGAATGTGAGAATTTGGAGAATATGTTTATAAATAGGGGGTATCCTTTTAAATTAGTGGCTAGTATTAGGGATGAGGTCAGGTCCAAAAGAATTTCAGGACACTTTACACCTTTACTAAGTGAGCGATCCATCAACACCAGCCTACTGGATGAACAACTTGTAGAAACCCATTCCCTCACAAATGTCACTTACAAAAGCAGTTTTTTATGCACTTTTTCTAGTGACTATAAAAACATTAGAGGTATTATGAACAAGAATTGGAGAATCATCTCCGAAGACCCAGTATTGTACAACAAGTTAGGGTCAAAACTCAAAGTTATTTATAGAAGAAATTACAACTTGAAAGTTCTTTTAGAAAAAAAGATGAAACCACAATTTATTCCATCAAATGGCATGTACAAATGCGGCACTTGGCCACAATGCACATCAATTTTAGTAACAAAAGAAGTAGTCATTAACGACAGGGTATACAAAATAAATAAAAGATATAATTGTGAGAGTGTAAAGGAGTTGTTTACGCAGCACTATGCGAACAATGTAAGGCCTTCTATATAGGCAA
>NC_056731.1:268365638-268454284 GCF_019279795.1 Protopterus annectens
TATTACAGCATATTAGTCACATTAGTTGTTGCCTCACAGCAAGAGGTTCTCCTGTTCGATTCTCGGCAGGAGTGCCTTCTGTGTGGAGTCTGCATGTCCTCCCCGCGGTTGTGTGGCCTCCGAAAGACATGCATGAATGGGCTTCGCTGAAGGTTAGACGTCGGGCTGGCAACTCGGCACCATAAAAATCAACTGCCGATCATTAGCGGACCTTAGTTATGCTCTGATGACCCCTAACTGGGAAAAGCCAAAAAGACATACATTAGTCACCTTTTACATCAGTACTGACAGCTAACTTTGAAAAAAAAACATGTTATCTCAAATCAGTATTCCAAGACCAAACCAATTAATCTTACCCTTAAAAGGTTTTGATTTACAAATATAGAATGCTATTTGAACTGCAAAATGTTTTCTAGCAGTGGCTCATGTGAAAATACTGCATTCTGTGAGTTACTGTGTTAAAACAAAAGGTGCAAGCAATAGTTATCTTAGAAGAACTTAGAAAAGATATTTAATTTCAAAACTGCTTAGTGGAATAATATGTGTTACATATGTTACCCAGGCCATCTGTTTTTCTATGAGAGTATCTCCAGCACAACTGTTAGGATTAAAAGATGTTAAACCTCCAAATTAAATTCCCAGGCATAACATACATTTCTGAACTTATCAATGTCTGAGCATTTGAAAACTATTTATTCTGAGATACTTAATACAAATTCCCAGTTGCACTGAATATCTGATGGAATATAGCATGGCAGTTACATGAACCCTAAACTGCTAATCCACATGTAAACTACCAAGCTGCATGGTATGAAGCCTGAACATGCAAAATCCTGAATGTTTTATGTTCTGGCTCAGCACAGTGTCATGACACAGCCTCGACAAATAGCCAGTCTGCTATAAATGAAGTGGAAATCACATGTATTTATTACACCATAGTATCACTACACACCAATATGATGATGAGAATGCCATATGGCAAACTGCCATTATTTGTTGTGGATTTTCTGAATGTCAT
Organism: Protopterus annectens; assembly: GCF_019279795.1. Classification (NCBI taxonomy): domain Eukaryota; kingdom Metazoa; phylum Chordata; order Ceratodontiformes; family Protopteridae; genus Protopterus; species Protopterus annectens. The sequence continues at coordinate 268,366,657 of NC_056731.1, forward strand.
GTCAAAACCTCATAAAATCCTTGATCAAAAATATAATGTGCATCATTTTCTGTCAATTCCAGACATTACCAATAACTGTTTTGTGTTTTTCCAAACACAAAACTTATCATACATAAACCTGAAAACACTTACTCAAAATCATCAAAACTGCATCAGTGTGTCTCAAGTATATTAATAAAATCTCAATATAGTTGATTTTGCAGGTGCATAGACTGAAAACTTGTGGTATATAGATTTTATTAGTTCTCTAAGAGACAAAAAGCTGTAAATTCACCCCCTGAATGACAATTTATCTTAATAAGATTTGACTTACAAAATTGTTATTATGCTTGCCAGAATTGCAAAGTATCTTGCATCCTCTGAATGCAGCTTCTTTAAATTATTTGAGGCTCACTTAAGTTGTCATAACTAATGAACTATGTTTTTTGCAGTCAGCAAAATAATTGAGTCAGTAATGTAGATGATTTTATTACTATTGTGTCATTTCAGTTAGATATGGATTATGTGAATGAGTGGGGCAACAAAAGAGAGAGATAAAGGCCGGTATTCATAGTTGCTTGTGCAAATGCAATAGGGATATTCTTGATCTTTTGAAATGAGCATAGCAAAGGGTAAGATTCATAGAGCACTTCCATAAAACACAAATAAATTATTTTCTCAAGCGACCCCTTCTGTAACATTTCCTAGTATGCACAAACACTAAAATGAAACATTAACCCAAACAACCCCTTTGGTAAAATATCCAGGTATGCACAAGAACTACAATGAAACATTTCCACAGGCAGCCCCTTCAGTAAAATGCTATTTCGAAATGCCTTAAGTATAATGAGATGCAAATGAGAACTGTTGTAAAGTGCAGTGTGTTAATGAGACAGTTTTGCATTTCATAGTATGACATCCCTTCAATAAACACATTCGTTGTGAAGTTATGCTTCACCTTTGATATTGGAGCTGCAATCCACAAACTTGTTTGTCCAAGTATACACAATCACTTCTCTGACACACAAATTAATTATTTCCCCAGCAACCCCTTCATTAGTTTGTATAATGCATGTACAATCACTAAAATGACCCAATAAATGATTTTGGCCAGTGATCACTTTAGCAGTCTGACCATATATGTACAAGCACTTCCCTTACACACAAATGAATTATTTCTCCAGCAAACCCTTCTTTAGTTTGTATTATGTATGCACAATCACTAAAATGACACAATAAATTATTTTGCCCAGTGATCAGTTCAGCAGTGTGATTATGTATGCCCAAGCACTTCCCTAAAACACAAATGAATTAGTTCCCCAAGCGACCCCTTCAGTAACATTTCCTAGTATGCACAAACACTAAAATAAAACATTCACCCAAACAACCTCTTCGGTAAAATATCCAGGTATGCGCAAATACTACAATGAAACATTTCCCCAGGCAGCCCCTTCAGTAAAATGTCCAGGTATGCACAAGCACCAAAATGAAACATTTCCCCAAGTGACCCCTTCAGTAACATATCCAGGTATGCACAAGCACCAAAATGATACATTTATCTGAGCAACCCCTTCAGTAAAAATGTCCAAGTACGCAAAAGCACCAACTAGTTTCCTCTTGAATCTCTGTATTCTCCCTGAAAACTGCTGCTTACTTGCATAAGTTCAGGGATATTTGCACACTTTGTATGCAAATTAGTTAATTATAGATTTATGTCTATGTATTGAACTCATGCACATACATGTAAAGCCCCTTAACAGCATAGTAGCTCTCCGCCTATCGCTTATGCATTAAACATGTTGTGCTTTTGCAATAGTGGGTGTGTTCACAGCAACTCCTTTGCATCTTCATATGCATGCTCAGAGTCCGGGATTTACTTATCCATGCAGTGCCACTCTTTTCAGATCACTGCTACAAAAATAAGGAGACCCATACTGTCAATAACGACCAATGTTTTTGGAAATGTGCAATGTAAACAATGCATACATTCCATTTGCTGCATTATTTTTGCCACTTTCACATCAGACCTGATTTTTGTTTAAAGGAAATAGTGCCTGATTTGCATTCATTTACATATGAGAAACAGTCTGTACCAGAATGAATGATGAACTACTTCATATGAATAAATCACCTGTGGCATAGCTACACCTTTACCTATGCAATGACTCCTTTATTTTCTTTCTGCAAAGTCTTGACGGTTGCAGTAGTGACTTTCTTCCAATATGTGCACTAAGTCCCTTGGGCAGAAACTAAGTTGTAGTTTATGTAAACAAATGTCTCTTAGAAGCAGAAGCCACCAGATTTTACAGCTGCCATTGTCTGTAAAACATCTGGCTGTGCATTGTGGTATTTGTTAAAGAAAGTGCCTGCTCACGTCTACATTTTTTATGGACACTTGGAAACTACACTCATAAGTTTATTTCTACAACTGTATTAATCACCAATAATTAAATTTAAGGGATAGATTACAAAACTCTTCATACTTGTCTTTTTGGTAAAATAATATTTGTTTGACAAAGCAGTAACATCTTTCTCTCTTTCTGCCTTAACTGTTGCCCTTCATACAGTAACATTAAAAGGAGAGATGGCTTTTAAACCATGTGTTTTGTGGTTGCTTGTTATGTACATATCATTTATTAATTTATCTGGGGTACTCTATTGAAAGGCTGGTCTAGATCACATGTTTTTAGTCACTGATGAAAAGAATCTGGGCAGTTCCTAATTTTATATAAATAAATAAATAAATAAATATATATATATATATATATATATATATATATATATATATATATATATGGGTCTACTTCACAAGAACAAAATCTCACATTACCAAAGATGAGAAGACTGAGGTGAGAACTCATCAGAAACTTCAATTAAGTCAATGACCACATAGCTGACAACAATTTTTGCATAGTAAGCAACCACTGGGCCAGCAACTAATGGAAAATACACCACACCATCTCCAACTCACCCAGGTGGGGGGGGGGCTATACCTCCACCCCCTCCATTTAAATATACCAACTTCAGGCTTGCACTACAGTGGGGAAAAGGGTAAATTCCCCTTTGTTAGCCTAGTGGTTACTTGCCACAGAAAACTTGTTGACTATGTGGTCATTCATTTAAATAAGTTTTCAGAGTTCTCATCTCCATCTTCTCAACTTCAGTAATGTGAGATTTCATCCTTCTGAAGTAGACCCATATATAGTTTTATATGTATGTATATATATATATATATATATATATATATATATATATATATATATAAACATATATATATATATACACACACACACACACACACACACACACACACACACACACACACACACACACACACACACACACACACACAAGTCCAGTGGTTGTGGGGTTGTGAAGGTGTCTCTCACATAGGAGATGCAAGGGCTTGCCTCTATGCTAAGAAAAAATGTTGTAATGTTTGCTGAAGGTAGTTTTGGTGAATGTTTTTGTTGCTCTTCCGGTCAGGATAGATCAGATGAACAGTTGTTGGTTCAGTTCAAGCAGCTTTATTACACACAAACACACGAGAATGAGGCTTAGTAACTTGAACTTAAACTTATAAACAGACTGACTACTACACTTATACATGTTAACGTTCTGGCTGTTCTCTCAAAATGGCACTGCTGCCTGCACATGCTCACTATTTATATGCACATGCCTACACTTGGTAATGCTTCTTAAAATTACAACACACACTCTGTTCTACATCCTCTCTCTTTGAGAAATAGATCACATACTAAATGACAGTATTCAATGACATGCAATTATACAGATATGATCTTTTGATATGCATTTATACAGAACAAATTTGTTGACATGTAATCATACAAAATCAGAAACATATAAAACAATCATGTCCAGGTTGCTATATATTTTACACTAGGTCTAGAAATGCAACCTGATATGTTACATTAAAGTCAGAATTGGATCTAGCAAGAAGGACTGTCTTCAAGGAATGTTCAACTTTGGGGACAACTGGGACATCATCAGGAATGGGAATCGATACTGAGACAAGTTCTTCGATATGAACATTGTCAGGGTTGCTCTGAGACCTAGAGTTTGTATCACAGATACAATGCTGCGATATCATTTCAGACACAGGAAGAAGATGCCTGCAGTTTCTCCTGTATTCTATACCCTCAGATTCCACTAAGTAGGATCTCGGCTCTGCACATATGCCTCTCACTTGACCAATTCATTCAAAGCCTTTTACCATTTGCATCTTCACTTTCTCTCCTTCTTCTAATGGGCAAAGAAATCTGCTTATTTTATCATAGCTGGACTTCTGAAAGGAATGCTTCTTAAAAAGTTGGGCTTTGATTGCTCTGGTGTTTTATATTTTAGGCACCAACAAGCTAGAACTGATAGGCAATGTTGTTCTGGTTTGCCAAGATAGACGTCACTGAGCAGGTGAGCCAAGTAAGTTGTCATGGGGCATATTTTTGAGATTAAGTAAATTCAAGAAGATATCAATATTGTCATACTTTGACCTCTCTAGTAATTGCTTTGCACTCTGTACTGCATGTTTAGCAAGGCTGTTTGACTACTAGTAACATGGATAAAGTCCCACTCTTTTGCAAATTTCTGAAACAATTGACTGGTAAACTGGGTACTGTTGTCAGAAATAACTTTGTGTAGACTATCATGGACTGAAAAATGATGTTTCATCTTAGTAATAACAGCACAGTGTTTTTATTTCTACATTCTTAATTTCTTGATACTAATATAGTGTTTATATGCATATTCATATATTTAAATTAGGGATGTGTTTATACATTTGGGCTCCAAGACAGGATATGAAGTCATCTTTTACTTACATAAATTTGGTGCGGGATGAATCTATACTGTTTCTGATGAAGTTCCTGTTAAATTAACTCTTTGGAAATAAAGTGCTTATTCCTCTAAATAAACTGTGGGGATTTACTACTTCCTGTCTGCTTTTGCTTCACTTTGGATTCCGTGGTTTCTTTTGTTCCTGTTTGGATTTTTGCATGGCAGCTTTCTTAAAAGCACTAATAACTCACTAAAGTCAGGGATGAATTTGCTGAAATAGTTAACCATACTGTCAAAGTAAAAAACTTCAAAGACCAATTCACGTAAGGTTCAAGTATGGCACCCTTTATTACTTGCAGCAAGGAGACAAAGCATGCAGATACAGGATTTGTCTGATTTACTAGTGAGGAGTATGCTACTTTTATACAGTTCTATGAAATGTTACTATTCTATTGTTGATGTAGTTAGACACAGCTTTCTGTATTACTCTACAGAAAATGTTACTTAGATTTTCTGCTGACATGTTCAAATTTAAAACTAACTATGTTTTACATGTTACTTAGATTTCCTGCTGACTGACTGGATTATTGTTGATTTACAAAAACATTTGAGAAAAACAACCTGGCCTTGGGGCTTATTTTTAGCCCACTACAATCTTTCCATTCTTCAATTGTGCAATTCTAATATATATATGTGTTACATTTTACCTAGATTCAAGGTACATTTCTAGCTTAGGTGCAAGTAATGCTGACTATGGTTTATACTTTCAAGCAGCCTTTGTTTTCATTATCAATAGCTTTAGCAGCTGTGTACTTTCACATGGCATAAGCAGAAAATCAATAACTCTTTGTTAAGTCTCATGACACTAGTAGAAAACACTTCTTATTATTTTCATGACATTAGCAGAAATTAAATGCTTCTTGTTAATTTCCATGGCATAAGCAGATCATAGCTGCGCATATTTTCATGACATAAGCAGGATTGGAATGTCTCTAGTAGCTGTGCAGATTCATGCAGTGTGAACAGAATAAATGTATTAACCCTTTTAAACCTCGAATGCACTAAGCATGCATATTACTAATACATATTTTTCTAACATTTCCCCCCTTTTAATACTTTTATTCTACTTTCAAAATAAGCATAAACAGTTTTTTCTTCCCCTAACCTCTTCCTACTCAGGATTTGCAGTTAAGAGAGTCATTCAGTTTAAACTTATGAAAGCATTTTCAGTTTTTTAACAATTCTTCAAGTTCAGCACCTTGGTATAAGGTTTCTGAAACTGACATGTCTATAAAGTCTTTAATCAGTCTTTTTATGCAGGGGATGCAGCAGCAAACACATACCTCCAGTAGGATCATTCCTACACAGATGGCAAGCCGGATGTTCATCAGGATACCGCCCCACCCCCCCAAACAATCTCTGGAAAATGTCCGTCAATGGATTTGGTCCTGGCTTGGTCATAGCCGACACTTGCTGAATTACCTCAAGGTGATTGTCTATCTCGTGTTTGTGGTCAGGAATATACGAACAGCACTCAAGTACCTCCTCTCGCCGCTAGGGTGAAGTCAAGATCCATTTGGTTTTGAAGTACTACAGTTCTCATGGCAGTCAGTTCATCAGTCACCAACTCTAGAGTGGAAAAGGTTGCATTGCTCATTATTTCGAGACGTTTAGACAGTTTTTTCAGTTCCCAGATTGATTTTGTTGCTCAATATGCTGGCAGTACACCTGCCCATGAGATGATGGTATCACCCAAGTCCAATTGCGACAGTCCATTTTTTCCTAGGCTCACAGCATGATAGTTTTTTCAGCCCACATTGATCTGCCCCACTGGATTGACAGGCTTCTTGATTTCTCGTTGAACATTCTGAATTTTTCCCTGAGGCAAAACTGCTGTGTGTCGTATGTCTGGAACCAGGTACCCCAAATAACAACTGCCGGACCAATTCTCAGGTAACCACTTGTATGCTTTCCTACCACATACAAAATAACAGTCTTCTACTTTGGTAGTAACCTTACTATGTCCTGGTTCTGGATGAAACATTTTTTGTCAACTATAATTAGTTGTTTATAAAAATCAGCATTATGTTTTACTTCATCAGTTGTCCTAGGCATCAGTTCAAAAAATGAATCATAGCTTGTGTTGCAACAGGAACCTGTGTCATCAGTTTTATTGTAGCATCTATAGGGAACAGTCACATTGCAATTGCTCCAACCCACCTGAACTGTATCATTTTTGTAAAAACACACAGTCCCCTTCTGTCAAACAGACAAGTGCAATGCTACATTATCTTGTGATGTAACATCTGATGTATCATAGACTAAATTTTCCCAGATCTTGTTGGCTCCTAGGGGGACTGAAGTTAACAACAGCCCCCCCCCCCCGTATGCTGTTGGCAAAGCTGTGCAAATCCAGCAATTCGAAACATTGAAGGTCTCAGCATACACATATTTGATTGCCTGGTAATGTTGAAGTTTGAGTGCCACTCTACGTGTAACTCCCCACGTTTATTTAGTTCATTTTGTGTGGCTGGGAAAAGGAATGGCCACAACAAAAAGATTATTGTCACTTATACAGTCAACAGGATGATTATGCAATACTTCTGAGGAAATGTTTGTTCTGCATTCCTATTTTCTCCGACTCTTCTGAGTGGTTTTATTTGTATTTTTCTGGATGCTATCATTTTTGCTTTTGACATGTGATCTTACTCTCTGCCCTAATAGGACCCTCAGTACTGATGGTTTCTTCACTGGGGTTGAGACAGATCAGTCCTATTGATCTGACCCCCCTTTGTAGCCAGACTTTGTGCTGAGGGCCCCAATGGAGAGATAAGATTTTTGACCAGTCCAATGTTCTTAACTAGTTTGCAGTGTGTCAAGTGGATCCACGAAGCTCGCTCTGCAAGTTTTGACTGCAGTGGGTGTCAAAAGAAGCCCCTGGTATGGACCTTCCCACCTTGGTGATGACCAGTTTTTCTTCTTTATATTCTTCACCCACACCCAGTCCCCTGGGATCACTGCCACTTCCAATGTTTCAGTTTGTTCTTTATCTGAAACAGAATTTGACTGCAACAGATGTTTAGAATTCAACAAATTTCTCATATATTCAGCTAGTGTAAGATCAGCCTCCTGGTCTGAGGACATGAGAAGTTTCCACTGGGGTGTATAATAAGCCCTTCCAAATAGTTTTTCAAAAGGAGTCAATCCTTTTGCAGTCGGAACAGTTCTCATGCTCAATAGTGCCAGGGGCAAACAATATATCCAGTTCTTCCCTGTCTCAGCTATTAACTTTCTTAATTTATTCTTTAATATACCATTATGCCTCTCAACTTGCCCTGCAGATTGCGGATGGTATGCACAATGATTTTTTAAAGAAATACCAAAATGTTTACTTAACTGCTGTATGGTTTGGTTTACAAAGTGTGTACCGTTGTCACTGTAGATCCTTACCGGAATGCCAAATCTAGGGATGATTTCTTTGACAAGTTCTTTTGCCACCGTAGCTGCATCTGGATTTTTGCTTGGAAAGGCTTCCACCCATCTGGAAAACATATCTACAATGACAAGACAATACTTCTTATTTTCACATTTGTTCAATTCTATGAAATCCATACAGATAGTGTGAAATGGATATGATGGTGTAGGGAAGCTCCCTTGCTTGGGCTTTAATGCCCCTTGTGCATGATGTTTGTTACAAATTTGGCACATCAAACAAAATATTTTAGAGTAGTTTGTAAATCCGTACGTTGTGAACACCTGGTTCACCAGCTGTACCATCCCCCCTGTTGAGACATGGCACTGCCCATGGCTCAACAAAGCTGCATATCTAAACAAATTAGATGGTAGTATCAGTTTCCCTTCTTTAGAGATGTACAGCCCCTTTTTGAGAATTGCTCCTCGTTTTACCCATCTTTGTTTTTCAGCTTGCGTAATGAGTGTCTGCATTGTTTTTAACATTGTTAAGTCTAAAATCTCAGAGGGTTGTAGTTCCTCATTTAAAAGAAATACTTTTGTAGCTGCTTGTTTTGCAGCTGTATCAGCTCTCGCATTACCTTTTGAAATCCTATTTTGTTGCTTGGTGTGAGCTGTGCATTTAGAGATGGCTACTTTCTGAGGTAACTGAATAGACTCTAAAAGATCTAAAATAAACTGTGCATGATTGATAGGTTTGCCAGTAGATGTTATCATTCCTCAGTTTTTCCACTGTTGCGCAAAAACATGTACAGTAGAAAAAGCGTACTGGCTGTCAGTAAAAATATTTACACATTTACCCTTTGCTAAGGTACATGCCCGTGTCAAGGCAATCAATTCTGCTGCCTGTGCAGATAAGTTGTGTGGTAAAGGTTTTGCTTCTATAATCTCAGTGTCAGAAACTACTGCATATCCTACTAGGTTCTGTCCCGCAGGACCCCTTTTGCACGAACCATCCACGTAGTATGTCACCTTGGCATTATCCAAGGGGACATCCATGAGATCTTTTCTAGGTAGTGTCTTTTGCTCAATTACCTGCAGGCAGCAGTGTGGTGTGCCATCTGCAGGGGTTGGGAGTAAGGTAGAAGCGTTCAAAGTCATGCATCGTTCAATTGTCATGTGAGGTTGGCTCAACAATATGGTCATACAGGAAAGATGCCTAGCAGGGGAAAGATATGCTACCTTCTCTTGCAGTAAAATAATCGCGACTGCATGAGGCACTCTCAAAGTGAGAGGGTGGAATAAAACTACTAAGGCCGAAGCCTGTACTGCCATTGCAGCTGCAACTACTGCTTGTACACAGTAGGGTAAGGACCGTGCCACTGGGTCTAGTTGTGATGAATAGTAAGCAATGGGGTGTTTCTTGTCCCCATGCTGTTGTGTTAACACTGATGTCATATAACCTTGCTTACAATCTACAGTTTGGAAAAAACATTTATGGTAGTTTGGTAATCCCAGAACTAATGCGGATGCTATTAACTGTTTCAGTTTGCAGAAAGCAGATTCTGCCTCTGGTGTCCATTGTAACAAATCCTGTGCTGCCATAGGCTTTTTATATATCAGGTCAGTCAGAGGTGCAGATTCCAAGGCATAGTTTGGAATCCAGATCCGGCAAAAATTAGTTGTACCCAGGAAGGACATAATTTCCTTCTTGGTAGTGGGTTTTGGTGCTTGCAAAACTGCTACTTTTCTATCCTCATCTAATGTTCTACCTTTTTTGGATATTACATATCCTAGGTATTTGACTTGTTTTTTCCAAAGCTGCAGTTTATTTTTATTTACCTTATGTCCTTTAGCGGCTAAAAATCATAATAGCGCTATGGTATCTTCTCTACAATCTTGCTGGGTGAGGGCCCCCAGCAAGATGTCATCAACATAAAGTAAAATCTGACTGCCCCTTGGTGGGGTAAATCCCGCCAAGTTTCTTGACATTTCTTGTGTGAATATTGTTGGACTTTCACAATACCCCTGTGGTAGTCTCATATATGCATACCTTTTCCCCTGAAATGTAAATGCAAACCAATACTGGCTGTCAGGGTGTATCTGTATTGAAAAGAATGCATTGCTGATATCTACCACAGAAAAATACTTCTGTTGAGGTTTTAAATCATTCAACAGGGTGTGTGGGTCCGGCACCGTAGGTGCTCTTGGTATTACTGCATCATTTACAGCTTGTAAATCTTGGACCATACGGCTATTCTCCATTTGCTTTTTTAACTGGAAATAAGGGTGTGTACATGGTGAATTGGGAGATTCTACTAGTATCCCTCCTTTAAGTAAGGCTGCTATAATAGGCTTTATCCCTGCCTCTGCATCTTTTTTTAAGGGATACTGTCTTTTCTGCGGTCTGAATGCTGACTTTGGCGTGATAGTTACTGGTCCCGCTGTACGAATAAGTCCTACATCTGACTTTCCTGTTGACCAGAGAGGTTCTGGTATATTTTGTAAGGCATTCTCTTCCTCCTTTAATAGGAGTGCTAATCAGCTGTCCTTGCTAGACTGCAAGTGCACGGCTGGGTGGGTCTGAGTTATCCAATTCAACTTTTGTATTTGTATTCCCTGCTCTGACAATTCTAATTCTGTCTGTTTCTCCCATCTCGTGACTTTTTCTCCTAGATCTGCCCATTCTATATTTTTGTTCTTGGTTAAACTAACGTGGTAATCGATTAGATTTATAAAGTGTAAAGAACTCCTGGGGCAATGAACAGCTGGCTACATTGTTCCCTTCTGTGTCCCAGTACAGATTACATAATATCAATCTGTTTGCATGATTTTTAAACAATTCTTGCTCATATTTCTTATCAGGTCCTGGTGTGTTACAATAATACAGGGTACAGTGCAACAAGCGTTGCTTATCAACGTCAAGGGAGGGGAACTTGCTGATGGCTACATTCATTAATTCTTCAGTCACAGTCCCTGGACCAGTCATAACCAAGTCCTGGCTGTACCAATAAAACATTTCACCCTCCGATTGCACTGCAAAGGTATCAATTTGTCGCTGTGCTCCCATACCCTGCATGGTTGGGACTACTGCTATACCAAATAGCTGCATGAGGTCGCTGCCCAAGAGGTTTACTGGACATTATGCAGAAACAACAATTTTGCTTTTCTGAGTCAATCCTGAAACAGGATCAGTTATTGTAATGCTAGGGGAGAGGTGCTCCCGATACAGCTGTCCATTAGCTACTTTTACCAGTATGTAATCAGGTGACTCTGTGTTTTCTGGCAGTTTGGAGGGATGTATCAGAGTTCATGATGCCCCTGAGTCACACAAGAATTTGACTTCCCTCCCTTTTACCAAGAGTGTAACTTCTGGCTTTGTGTCTGCTAAACAGAGCTCCAAGCTCAATAAAGCTAGGTCTAATATTTCATTTTCTTCACTGTCACTAACTTCTTGCACTTTCTGTATCTCTTCTGTCACATCCTCTACTCCCTCTATCACATTCTCATTTGTCCCTTCTTTGCTATCCCCTTCTAGTGATTCCTGACTACCATATAGTCAGTCCTCACCCTCCTTGTCTTCCGTGGTTGCCTTTTTATTTTTCCTGCAATCCTTTGCCAAGTGTCCCTTTTTACCGCATTTAAAACATTCACCCCTTTTCATTCGCCCTTCAAAGTCCTCTGATCATTGATCAGATTGTTTGTTTCCCTGTGTGTTTTTCTTGCCCTGTTTCCCAGACTGTACTACATAAACTTCTGCTCCATCTTCTACAGAAAATACTTGAGCTTTTTCTTTCTTTTCACTATTAAAATGCCTTTTGGCATGCCTAGCATATTCAAGTAATGACTGTAACCTGCTTGTACTAGGGTCTGCCATGTGTTTTGTAATAAAACTGCTTATGGGTGCAATGCTGCCTTTTAAAAATGCATTCTTTAACTGCTGTTCATATGGGGAATCTTGTGTTTGGTCTTCAGGAACCTGCATTCCACAGTGGTTATTAAAACATTCTAATAGTCTGGCATAATACCGGTCAATAGTTTCACCTTCTTGTTGGGTGCATTGATTAATGCAAGTCCAGACTGCCCTAGGCTTTAATTTTTCAGAGATGCAGTCTGTAAGACCTTTTACTCTGTTATCTAATTCTGCGCTGCTATGTGGGAGGGGTCTTTGTGCAGCGTCACGGGGATTCCAGTTGCCACTAATCATGTGCCAATCTGGCCCCACAATTTGTCTGACTACTTTTTCTAACTCTTCTCCATTTAAGTTATAACTCAGCCTCATTCCTTGTAAATCTTCCGAGAATTTTCTAAAATTAACTTTTGGATGGGGAATTCCCTCAGTGGCTTTCTGGATATTTTCCGGAGTCCAGGGTCTATACACTAAAATAGTTGGGTCCTGATTGTCCTGTCCTGCCTGAGGATTGGGTACTTCTATGAGTGGGCATATTTCTTCTTCACTCACAGATTGTGAATTTTTAACCATTTGATATAACTCGATGCCTTCATTTGACTTACCTGTCCTTGTTCGAGACCTGGTCCCGATGGGATCTCTAATATACGGTTTTATTTTTACAATGTCTCTATTTTCAGTGACAACAGGATATCGTGGGGGTGGACTAACCTGTTCACTTGCTTCATATTCTGGTAAGGGAGGCAGAGAGGCCAATGCTATTACTAAGTTATTGTCCTCCTTATCCAAAAACATTGTTTTTGAATTGTTGTTCTTTTGTTCCCTACGGTTTACTTCCTCAATCGACCTGTGTGCCTGAGGAATTCCTAATTTGTGTTGCTTTTTTACCTGACCTTTGGAATCGGTTTTGAGCTGTTTGACAAGTTTGATAAGCTAGGATTTTTCTAATTTTCCATCAAATTCATATTTATTAACCCATTTGGAATAATATTTAATATTGTCGGCACACTGCGACTGCATGTATTTTGCATCTTCTGTTAACGGCGGATTTTGGGGTCTTTTTGTGCAATTATTACCCATTTTGTTCTACCCTTTTGATCGTTACGTAACTTCTCTTATTTTTAATGTGGTACCATGGATTTTGTTATAGTCTCTTCAGAATGACTGCCTACTTATTCTGTTTCTCCTGATCTATGACAAGACAGTAATCTTTTCTGTCCCTGACTTGTAAAATACAGTCCTGACAAAAACAATACAAATCTAGCCCCTGATCTAAAACAGAAAACAGAAAAAAGTAGATTAATCATACCTGAGCCCACGTGATTGATCACCAATTTGGAGACCCATCCTTCAGTCGCAGATCAGAAAGTGGCTGGCCTCTTTTGTACTACAATTCAGTCAGATGGCTTTTCATATAAGAAGAACCGATTTGGTTTCTTCCCCGTATGGTTTCAACCACCTGGCTCGTCTGATCCGAGGTGAAGAGAGGGTTCCGGTCCGAAGGACCAATCTGTCAAAGGAAAAAAACTTCAAAGACCAATTCAAGTAAGGTTCAAGTATGGCACCCTTTATTACTTGCAGCAAGGAGACAAAGCATGCAGATACAGGATTTGTCTGATTTACTAGTGAGGAGTATGTTACTTTTATACAGTTCTATGAAATGTTACTATTCTATTGTTGACGTAGTTAAACACAGCTTTCTGTATTACTCTACAGAAAATGTTACTTAGATTTCCTGCTGACATGTTCAGATTTAAAACTCACTATGTATTACATAGAAAATGTTACTTAGATTTCCTGCTGACATGACTGGATTATTGTTGATTTACAAAAACATTTGAGAAAAACAACCTGGCCTTGGGGCTCATTTTTAGCCCACTGCAATCTTTCTATTCTTCAATTGTGCAGTTCTAATATATATGTGTTACATTTTACCTAGATTCAAGGTACATTTCTAGCTTAGGTACAAGTAATGCTGACTATGGTTTATACTTTCAAGCAGCCTTTGTTTTCATTATCAATAGCTTCAGCAGCTGTGTACTTTCTCATGGCATAAGCAGAAAATCAATAACTCTTTGTTAAGTCTCATGACACTAATAGAAAACACTTCTTATTATTTTCATGACATTAGCAGAAATTAAATGTTTCTTGTTAATTTCCATGGCATAAGCAGATCATAGCTGCACATATTTTCATGACATAAGCAGGATTGGAATGTCTCTAGTAGCTGTGCAGATTCATGCAGTGTGAACAGAATAAATGTATTAACCCTTTTAAACCTTGGATGCACTAAGCATGCATATTACTAATACATATTTTTCTAACACATACCAAGGAAACACTGTAGGGCTTGGACATTGTCTAGATCTAGCGTCTCAAGAATTGCTGCTTGTTTAGAAGGGTCTGGTCGTACGCCTGTACTGGTAAATAAATGACCTACATAAGTAACTTCTGGTAGTCTGAATTTATATTTCAGAGGACTGAGCTTCATGTTCACTTCATGCGCTCTGTCCAGAGCTTTCTTGAGGTTTCTGTCATGCTCTACTTCACCATTACTGCTAACCAGTAAATCATCAACTATTATAGCACACAGATAGCCTGAAAAAATTGTTCCATTGTACGCTGAAAGAATTCTCTGGCAGAATTTATTCCAAAAGACATCCTGAGGAATCTGTATTTACTAAATGGCATGCTGAATGTAGTCAGTAGTGAAGATTTGTGATCAAGCGTTACTTGCCAAAATGAACTCTTTGCATCTAAAACAGAGAAAACAGTGGCGTTTGCATGAGGCGGCAACCTCCTTGACTATATGCATTGGATGATGAGGTCTCTTTAATGCCTTGTTCAAGTCTCTTGGGCCAATGCATATTCTGATTTCATCTGAACTTTTCTTATGAGCAGCTACCATGGAAGACACCCACTCAGTTGGTTCTGTGACTGGACAAATCACACCTTGCTGCACCATTTTGACTAACTTGACCTTGACTTTGTCCTGCATAGCTATTGGAACTCTCCTCATTGGTCTGACCATTGAACTGACCTCTGGTTCAACTTTCATGGAATACACAACTGGAAGTTTGCCTAACTTGTTGTCAAAAACATCAGAATACTCTGACAAAATAGTATCACTGAAGCTAGAACTGGGATATGTGTTTACACAATGTACTTATTTGGTAAAAGAAAGCAGTTTCATTCTTAAGCTGTCTCTAAGATACAATAAAGACTTCTCAGGTCTTCTGACTACATAAAACTGCAGGCTGTAACTGTTTCCAGCCAAATAGCATGAAAGCACTACTGAGCCTTCAGTTTGAATCCCTTCACTTCCATAAGCAACAAGCTTTACACAATTAGCAAAATTAAGTTGCTCGCCAGATCACACTCTAACAAATGTTTCTGCTGACATTACATTACACTTTGAACCAGTGTCTACTTAGAGCTCTGTGGGTTTACCATTTATCAGGACAGTACAAAATACTTCGTTCTTTGTCAACAAACCAACTGCATTAACCTTTTCACTGACTACTGATATGCCATCTACACAGAAAGTAGGGTCGAAGCTTTCCACATGATCAACTTGATCTTTTGAGTTACCTTTCTTAATAACTGAATGAGGCTTGCCTGATTTGCAAAACTTTTGAAAGTGGCTCCATTTTTTTACACCTGTGGCATTGCTGACCAAATGCTAAGCACTTCTCTCTTTTTAGACTCATGACTGGCACCACAGTTATGACAGTTAACAATAAGACTTGACATGGATTTGGCTGACTCATCCTTATACTGCAGTGAGCATGTCCGTGTTGCTGAGCTAGTCTTAGAACTTGCTAGAAAGTTATGGGTCCTCCCAGGGAATCTCACAGGGGTTGCAGCTGCCATGTGCTTAGGCCTGCTTCTGCTTGCCATGTGCTGCATGCTGTCAATGCTTGCTCTAGAGTCTGCTGAAACTAAGCTCTTATCATTTGTAAGCATACTTGTGTGGCTTTCTGTGAGCTCATGGACTTGACAAATCTCTATAGCTTTGCTCAATGTTAAATCATTGTCATGAAGCAACATCTCTCTCACTGCAGCATTATTAACACCACACACAAGCCTGTCCTTTATTAGTTCATCTTTCAAATCACCAAATCTGCATTTTTTAGCCTTATTTCACAAGTCAGTGATATAAGCTGCAAAAGTTTCACCTGGCTTTTGGTCTCTTCTATAAAATAGGTGCCTCTCTAATGTAACATTTGTCTGGGGGTTGCACATTTCTCCAAATTTACATTTCAAGCACTCAGGGTCTTCCCTTGATTCAGCCGGCACAAAAGTATGGTGGTTTTCCCCTTCTCCTGCATATACTGCTGGTGCATACACAAATGAACACTCTCTTTCAATGGCTTCTGACCCCACTAAGTTAAGCAAAATAAATGCCCTTGTATGTACATCTTTGCCAGAAAAAGCTGCTTGTATGAAAATATCATATTGCTGCTCAAATACCCTCCAATTCTCTTCAATATTATGATCAAACACAAATGGACTAGTCTGCAAAATGCCTTTGCCAGATCAACACACAGTAGTGAAGGTAATTGAAATTATGTACGAACATACACACACATACATATATATATATATATATATATATATGCCAGAACTTTGTGCTAGCACTTGTAATTATGCCCAATAGTACAACAGACTCTTTGAAATAACTGCACTTTGCCAAATAAGTCTCTATAGCACAAGAATACTTTAAAAATCACTGTACTTTCTGAAATCACTCCTTGTCAGTGTAATAAATACTTTGAAATGACTGTACTTTACAAACAAACTGTGAACAGCAGAAGAATCTCAGAGTAAGAAACACTTTTGAAATGAATGCACTTTGCAGATAACTGTATACAGCACAGGAACCTTTCAAAATGGCTGCACTTTGTGAAATAACTCTGTACACTGTAAGAAACACTTTGAAATGAAGGCACTCAGCAAATAAAAGTACACAGCACAAGAAACTTTTCAAAATGGCTGTACTTTGCAGTTTGTAAAGTAACTGTACTTTGCACACAGTAAACACTTTGAAATAATTGCACCATAATAAAGCGCACACTCTGCAAACACTTTGCACACTCTTGAAATGCTTTGAACAACTCTAGTTATGCTTTGAATGGCTTTGGTCAATGCTTAATAGTAGTTTATGCCCAAAACACAGTCTTTTACTGAAAAACATACAGTTGCATTGCTCTTTAAGCTTATCTGTTTTTGTTAGACCCATTTAACCTCTTATCATACTCTTTATACTGTTCTTGTGCTCGTTTTACTTTAAGCAGCTTGTTGTGCAAACCAAAGGTAATTCTGAGCCCCTTATAAGTATTTCTGATAGTTTTTTTCAAATATCATAGTTTCAAACATTTTGTTTAATTAATATTGCATTTTGTGCCTTTTGTTTGATTAATAATGCATTTTGTGCCTTACGAATGCTGTGTTTCATTTCCTTTGCAAAATAAATTATTTATGCAAGTTTTGGTTACCTGAAGATCATTTCTGGCCCTTTTTGATTGTTTGAGCTCTGTATCACCCGACCCAACCTACTCAACATACCTTCACCATCAACTCAACACCTCGTGGCTTAAAGTTGGACTCTCAGTCCTGGTTCTGACACCATCTCGCTCGTCCAATCAGGATAAAACAAACAAACAGTTGTGCATTGAGTTCAAGCAGCTTTATTACACACAAACAAATCAGGAATGAGGCTTAGTAACTTAAACTTAAATAAACGTATAAAGAGACTGACTACTACACAGGTACATGTTAACACTCTGACTGTTCTTTCAAAATGGCACTGCTGCCTGCACATGCTAACTATTTATATGCACATACCTACATCTGGAAATGCTTCTTAAAGTTACATACACATGCTCTGTTCTACAGTTTTTGATTTGTTTCCATTCACTAAAATTACCTTTGCTGATTCAACATGAATCTGAATTTCTGAAAACTAATCAGCATTGTACTGCAATCCAATTACTCACAATGAAATCAAGAGGTAACACCATGCACCTTGATAGAACTACCCACACATTTCTAGTCACACTTCTAGTTCCCTTTCCAGAACATACTCTCAGTATTTCTTTGAGGTGATGTTACATTGTCTACCTTCAAACCTCATGATGTAAACAGCAAAATAACTCCTTAAAGACTTTAATAATAACAACAGGGCAATGCTAATTTATGCTATAATACTATAAGAACTTTTCACGTCAGTTCACCAGTTAAAACTATAACCTTTCACCATTGCATTACTAAAAAATAGGTAGTATCCACTGCAGTGGGATGGCAAAATAAATACAACATAGTTACAGTCATTACATGTACAAACTAAAATATATAGACAAACTTTTCCTCTTCTTCTAACTTTGCTCTTCAGCTGCCACGTCCCACTTAATAAAGTATGTGGCAATTACCCCCCCCACCCACACACACACATTAAAACGTAATCCAAAACAGCTAATTGTACAATAAGAAACTCTCAAATACCCAAATATACCATTGTCCCATTAATTCTAAAATATGAACCAATAAAGCAAACATGTACAGTTAAGTAAATCAGATATATCAGGCATTATTGGATAGTATAAATGCTAGGATAAATCTAAACACAAATTACTTCTAAAATGTGGGGGATATTCATCCCCACCCAGGACATCTCATACATAGTACTATCTTGAGCAGTCATCATTCTCTTTCCTGGAAGAATCCTCCTACAGTAAAAATATGCCACATAAATGCCTATGGCATTCACAATAAAATAACAGACTTGCACAACTATGTAACTGACTCAGCCCAGGACAACTTTGTAATAGGAGAAACCTGACTCAAATCACACTTACAAGATGACAGAATGCTTCCTTATGGCCAGGGTATAGTCCAAAATATTTGTGATGGTGACATAGCAATGTATATATATATATATATATATATATATATATATATATCTATATATATATATATAGATATAGATATATATATATATATATATATATATATATATATATATATATATATATATATCTGTATTTTTTAAACATTTAATCCTGTTATCTACCCATACAAATACCTAGCATCAATAATTTTGAAATTTTGGCAGCTAAACTTAAATTAACACACAGAACTTCACCTGTATGCAGATGTCCATCCTTCTGTAGAGGAGATGGCGTATGAAAACATATTATCCTAGATAACTACAAAATCTCTGGAAGTAATAATCTTAGGGCACCTAATTATTCATGGGCCAAATTGTACTTCTAAGACTAGTTACCCCAGTATCAAACTATATGGTTCAACAAGGTTTATACATATGACCCCAAGAACTAATAAGATTTCTAGAAAAGAAAGTCTTTAGAACTAGATACTAAGAACAGATTGCATCAAAGTTATGCATACAGGAATCATGTTGCATATTATCACATCAAAATTATTTATGCAGGAATCATGCCACATGATGTTATCACATCAAAGTTATTCCTACAGGAAGTATGCCACATGATGTTATCACATCAAAGTTATTCCTACAGGAAGTATGCCACATGATGTTATCACATCAAAGTTATCCCTACAGGAAATATGCCACATGATGTTATCACATCAAAATTATTTCTACAGGAATCATGCCACATGATGTTATCACATCAAAGTTATTCCTACAGGAAGTATGTCACATTATGTTATCACATCAAAGTTATTCCTACAGGAAATATGCCACATGATGTTATCACTTCAAAGTTATTCCTGCAGGATGTATGCCACATGATGTTATCATATCAAAGTTATTCCTACAGGAATCATGCCACATGATGTTATCACATCAAAGTTATCCCTGCAGGAATCATGCCACATGATGTTATCACATCAAAGTTATCCCTACATGAAGTATGCCACATGATGTTATCACATCAAAGTTATCCCTACAGGAATCATGCTACATGATGTTATCACATCAAAGTTATCCCTACATGAAGTATGCCACATGATGTTATCACATCAAAGTTATCCCTACAGGAATCATGCCACATGATGTTATCACATCAAAGTTATTCCTACAGGAATCATGCCACATGATGTTATCACATCAAAGTTATTCCTACAGGAATCATGCCACATGATGTCATCACATGAAAGTTATTCCTACAGGAAGTATGCCACATGATGTTATCACATCAAAGCTATTCCTACAGGAATCATGCCACATGATGTTATCACATCAAAGTAAACCGTACAGGAATCATGACACATTATGTTATCACATTAAAGTTATCCCTACAGGAGTCATGCGACATGATGTTATCACATCAAAGTTATCCCTACAGGAGTCATGCAACATGATGTTATCACATCAAAGTTATCCCTACAGGAATCATGCCACTAGATGTTATTGATCATACCCTTGAGAACCATTAAAAACATTATCTTTAAATGATGTGATAGCTTGCTCTAGCAGAGCCTTCCTCAACATATTAAAACCCTGTCACCTCAATATAGAAAAATACTCAAATCAAAACTTAAGCCATGGTTTACACCGCAAAAAGTCAAAAAGTATATGTACAAATGAGGTATAGCATGGGAAAAATTGGCATTTAAAGAGAGAGAGAAAAAAAAACTCACAATTTCCAACAGGACCAGTACTTGCAAAACCTAACTATGAATACCAACCTAAAGGCTACTCCAAACTACTTTAGTAATCCACATGGAAAATCACAGAAAAAGTAGTTTTGCTCAGAAATGGCTAAACTTATACACCCTTTTAGAAATAGCAGCCTTGCTCTTTCATATATAAAACACTGTAAAAGAGCATGCTGATTTAATTCATACTACAGAAATTTTGTTAGTTCCCTTAATAAAACAAAACACTAATACACCCAACATGTGAACAAGTTACATGGCCAACATCACCACTACCTTGTCACCTATCAAACTCCTACCAACATGGTATAAAAAATATTAAAAATCATAAAACCATCCCTCTTCATGCTGTTAACTTAACAGTAGATTATCACAAAATGGCTACAGATATCATTGTATACAGTGGGTATAAAAAGTGTACATACCCCTGTTAAAATGCCAGTTTTTTTGTGATATAAAAAATGAGACCAGAATAAGTTATTTGAAAACTTTTTCTGCCTTCAATGTGACTTATAACCTGTACAATTCTGTTGAAAAACAAATCTGTTAGGGGAAAAAATATAAAAAATAAAAATGTACAATATCTGGTTGCATTAGTGTGCCCACCCTTAAACTAATACTTTGTTGAAGCACCTTTTGATTTAATTACAGCATTCAGTCTTCTTGAGTACACACCTGCCATCAATTAAAGAGACTCTGATCAACCCCAAATAAAGTTCAGCTGTCCTAGTAGGATTTTCCTGACATTTACTCTGTTGCCAGCTACAGCAAAAGCCCTGGTTCGCAGAGAGCTTACAAAGCATCAAAGGGATCTAATTGTTGAAAGGTATCAGTCAGGAGAAGGGTACAAAAAATGTCCACAACATTGGATATACCATGGAACACAGTGAAGACAGTTATCAAAAAGTGGAGAAAATATGGGACAACAGTGACGTTGCAAAGAACTGGATGTCCCTTTAAAATTGATTAAAAGACAAGACAAAAAGTGGTCAGAGAGTCCACCAAGAGACCTACAAAACACTGAAGGAGCAGCAGGAATTTCTGACTGTGTACTATATGTGACAATAATCCTGTATTCTCCATATGTCTGGACTATGGGGTAGGGTTGCAAAATGGAAGCCTTTTCTTACACAGAAAAACATCCAGGCCCAGCTAAAATTTGCAAAACAATACATCAAGTCTCCCAAAATCATGTGCAAAAATTTGTTATGGTCTGATGAGATCAAGGTTGAATTTTTTGTACCACAATTCCAAAAGGTACATTTAGCTCAAAAACACTTTCCATCACCAAAATAACACTATCCCCATGGTGATGCATGGTGGTGGCAGTATCATGCTTTGGGGGTGCTTTTCTTCAGCTGGAACTGGGGCTTTAGTCAAGGTGGAAGGAATTATAAACAGTTCCAAATAGCAGTGACTTTTGTCCCAAAACCTTCAGGTGTCTGCAAGAAAGGTGAAGTTGAAGAGGAATTTCACCATTCAACATGACAATGACCCCAAACATACATTCAAATCAACAAAAGAATGGCTTCACCAGACGAAAATTAAAGTTTTGGAATGGCCCAGCCAGAGCCCAGACCTAAATCTGAAGGCTGACCTGAAGAGGGCTGTGCACAAGAGATGCCCTCACAATCTGACAGATTTGGAGTGCTTTTGCAAGGAAGAGTAGGCAAATATTGTCAAGTCAAGATGTGCCATGCTAATAGACACCTATCCAAGAAGACTGAATGTTGTAAATAAATCAAAAAGTGCTTCAGGAAAGTATTAGTTTAATGGTGTGCACACTTATGCAACCAGATTATTGTACATTTTTTATTTTTTATATTTTTCCCCAACAGATTTGTTTTTCAATTGAATTGTACAGGCTATAGATCACATTAAAGGTGGGAAAAGTTTTGAAATTATTCATTGTGGTCTAATTTTTTTATATCACAAAAACCTGGCATTTTGACAGGGGTGTGTAAACTTTCTATATCCTCTGTATCCTGTTTATATACTATAAATCACTCCTTACAAGAAACTTGAGCAACCAACTCTGAAACATCCATTTATATAAAAGCAGCAATCACCTGAACTAGCAAGCTATAGGCCTCTATTCCCATTGTCCTCTGTAATCAAAATATTTGAAAAATGTGTTCACCTATAGTGGACAGTTGCTCAACAAAGAGCAAGTTATTTTCCACAACACAATATGGATTTAAGCCCAGCAGTATCACAGAAAAAGCACTGCTAAGTTTGATAAGCTGTATTTGTGAAAGACAAATCAAAGTGAAATGGTTGCATGCCTATTTTTAGACTTATTTGTTTATTTATTTATTTATTTACCATGGTAGTACACTGATCAATATCTACTGATTTCTGGTTCAGCCTAGGTAAAATACAAAACATTTCACAAACAAAAAATACAGAAATGCAAGTAATAACATAATAGCTCAGAATAATTACATAGAAAAAAACTGAATATGTGTACATAGACAGATAGATAGATAGATAGATAGACAGATATATAGATAGATAGATAGATAGATAGATAGATAGATAGATAGATAGATAGATAGATAGGGAGACATATGTTCCAGTAAACAAGCACAGTGCAGTGTACAATCAAGCAGACTCTAATGCACAATATGTACTTTAGTTATGAAAACCACTTGATACAGAGTCACACCCCATACTATGTCTACCTAGACTCAAGGAACTAGACCAACAGCACATTCAACTGGTTTAAAAGTTACATCATCTACTAAATACAGTGTAAACACTGGGACAAAAAGATGTCAGTTCCCCAGTATATAACAACAGGTGTGATATCAGCAGGCAATAATTCCAGACAGGGGGATGAATTCAGTAAACCCTACAAGGATTGCTAAAACCATGTGTGTGAAGCACACCAATTTATATTCAGTAAGTGGCTCTACATGACGTGCAGAGACACACAAACCTAGTAAACATTGTGGTATGCTAATTATAGGATAGGCAGCTGATTTGTATGTTAATCAACTAATCCATCATGGAGGAGCTATTCAACAAGCTATAAAAAAATTGTGTACGTTCAGTGCAAGCTTTGGACTTGAATTCAAAAACCTATTGGAATACAGCCATGGAAACTACTCTACATAGAAAGAATGCAAGGGGCTGCTGCTAACCTTATATATGTGTATGTACAGCTGGCCTAAGTCTGTGCTGCTGCAGCTGCTGCTAACAGACCTCAGTCAAGAATGAGAAGGGTATTTAGATCCTATTTAACTTTTCATGGTCTGCATGAGGTGGAAATAGCAAAGTGCTATAGAGTTGATTGACACACCCTACAGAAACTCTGCAACCTCTGTCCTCCTCAACTGACAGCAATGGCAAAACAAGGCAAAAAAATACCTGTGGAGACTATGGTGTGTGCAGCACTTAGAATATTATCTACAGGAACCTTCCAGAGACCAACAGGGGACATGCTGGGGATGTCACAGGCATCAAAATCCAGGATCCTACATTAATTCCTGAATGTTATGTTACAGCATGTCTCTGACTACATACACTTTCCCTGTACCTTCGAGGACAGACCTAAAACTATGCAATATTTATATTCTGTGGCACACTTCACTAAAGTCCTGGGTGCCATAGAATGCATGCACATTAAGATTAAAACACCACCTGGGGAACAGAGAAGGGTGTACATAAACAGAAAGGGCTTCCACTCCATTAACTGCCAGGTCATGTGTAATGCTAAGGGAATCATTCTGAATGTGTGTGCTGGCAACTCAGGCAGTTACTACAATTCCCATATCTGGCACAGCTCTAGCTGTACCAGAAGTTTTCTATGGGGATATCCAACAAGGTCATTTACTAGGTGATGCAGGGTATGCACTTGAACCATGGCTGATGACACTCATCAAAAATGCACACACACCCACCCACCAAAGACACAATAATAAGGCACATGCTCAAAAAAGAAATATCATAGAATGTGTGTTTGGGCTGATGAAGTCATGGTTCCTGTGCCTAGATATATTGAAGCGGGGGGCCCCTGCAGTACAATCCCAGTACTTGTGCTGAAATATTTACTGTCTGTGCTATCCTTCACAATATTATCCTAAGAAAACAGCTTCAATAGGAACGCAAGGAGAAGGGCCACACATCCCAACACCACTGGGAAGGTGACCACAGCTACATGTAGGTGAGGATTCAGAGGGGTAACCACCAGTCACTGTGGGTGTAGGTGAATGTAGGCATGCACAATATGCCCTCACCATGACCAAGAGGCAATGGAAAGCACACATGCTGACCACCTAAGGAGTACAGCTTTCATCATATGCACATACATACATACATTGAGTGATGTAAGACAATGCTCACAACCTTTACATACCCATGTAATGGATGTGTACTGCTAGCATAACAAAGAAATTAAAACACATGCAACTGCAGGACTATCAAGGTAAAGTTTGAACCTGGAACAGGAAAATAAATGGTTAATAATACAAATGAATGTCAGACCTTTACATACTGTTACTTGCTAATGTACCTAAGCAGAAGCTGTGTGAGCTTTACAGCAATGACATCAATATGTGATAGGACTGACTTATGTCAATAGATGTATTCTCTATCAACTAATATGCCTCATGCATCAAAGATACACACAATACAAAACCTGTAAGAAAGCAGTATGATTTCAAGAGAGCATAGCAAACACATATATACTAAGCACTCAATCAGCTATGCAGTCTGTGATTAAGAAAAAGAAGACTTATGTATCCCTGAATCCAAAAGATAGAAACAAGGAGATGGCACAGTTGCTATTTGCACAGGGTGTTGTTTTTTTTTTTGGGGGGGGGCAGGATTCTAAGGCTGACACAAAAGGTAGTGAGTGCATGTGAGTAAGAAGTGCAGGCAAGCATAAATTTAGATAATTATCAAATGGCCGATGAGACAGAATGAGCTGCAAGCCTCATGAATGACCCCTGTACCTGGTGTGTGTGTGTGTGTGTGTGTGTGTGTGTGTGTGTGTGTGTGTGTGTGTGTGTGTGTGTGTGTGTGTGTGTGTGTGTGTGCGTGTGTGTGTGTGTGTGTGTGTGTGTGTGTGTGTGTGTGTGTGTGTGTGTGTGTGTGTGTGTGTGTGTGTGTGTGCATGTGCATGTGCATGTGTGCATGTGTGCGTGTGTGTGTGTGTGTGTGTGTGTGTGTGTGTGTGTGTGTGTGTGTGTGCACATCTCTGTATGGGCACTTGAGGTGCAATACATGTGTGAATGTCTTCAAGAAAACAGCCAAGTTTTATGCTATCTCTACATTCTGGCATATCGGAAGGTGTGAGCCATTCATGGTAGAGTTAACAGTTCATTGTCATTAACCCAACTGTGAGAATTGCCTCTGCCAGGAGTTGCACTGTCACATCCATGCCCATAGGGAGATGTGATGGTGTTACCTGAACATGACTGATGTCTGCTAGATGAAGTCTCCTCATGAGTGCACCCTGGTCCATGACCATGTGGCCTACCACATCTGGGTGTGGCCACATCAACCACGGAGCAATGGAAGTATTGTTGCTGCAGGAGCATGATTGGGCATGGCCACATTGGCTAACAGCAGATGATGCTGCTGACCTAAGTCCATGTGAATGTTTTCCCCCTACCAACAGATGTTTCATCACAGACACTGCTCATGCCATCATGTCATTCATCTAATCCATTGAAGTGAGACACACAGCAGAGTCAGTCATGCACATTAGCCTGTGCCACATCAACAACCCTAAGCATGTCCTCAGAGGCCCTATTGGAATATGCCTGTGCTTCCATGATGGGCCTAAGCATACATCGAGCAACATGAAATGACACACCAGAATCAAGTGAATGGTGGACAGCAGACCTCCTTCAAACACCCCTAACAACTTTCCTGCATAGCACCTCACCCACACTTTGGCTATAGCTAGAGTAAACCAGCACTAAAGCCATAGTAGCCACACTACCCCAATCAAGTGTCTCACCCTCCACCTGTCCAATATCTGATGGTTCAGTGGAATAGACATTCATAGTCATACTGACTGTGTCTGACAGAAATCCAGAAGATGGCTGAATATCAACCTCTGTGAATCTGTTTGACAACTATCATCAGAGGCTACTGATACTCTGACATCAGGTAGTAAGAGTCCTACCCTTCCACTGTCAGGGTCACCTGTGATAATAAACAACACACACAGGAATGAAATTAATACTGTACTAAATATTAACACAATTTATATGCTAATAAACTAACACTGGTCCAGCTGACACAGATGGCACAGCAATACATACACTCATTGCACCCACCTCACACATACATATAATGCATATATCTGACAAATGACCATCAATAAGCCAAAGAAAATTTTTGCTTACCATGTGCAGATGACTACACACTTTGTAGGAAGGATGGTCCTGGAAGAAATGAAGCAATGGAAGGACACCAATTAAACATCACAATAGAAATAACACAGGGGACAGTGAATACACAACTGTCTATTTGTCCAGTAATATTACTTTTAACTGAATCTTGGCTGACATGTCCACCCACAGCAAATGTGTAATAAACAACTGTGTTGTATAATTATATTAAGTTATCAATAGGTACAAAAAAAATCCCTCAAGAAGTATTACTCAAATTTATGTATTTTACTATACAAGCAAATCTAGAACTTGCCATATGTAAACTTACCTGGAAGCCACTCCTGGGACAAAGTTGTCCTCCCAGACACATCACCACCAACCAACATCAAGCACATTTTGATGTGCAGTTTCTAATGAGCTGTCTGGATCTCTGACAGTGGACAGGAACTTTTTGTTTGGTGTCAGTGGGGACTTGATAGCAGCCCCCCCCCCCCATAGCTAGC
This sequence comes from Protopterus annectens, assembly GCF_019279795.1. Lineage (NCBI taxonomy): Eukaryota > Metazoa > Chordata > Ceratodontiformes > Protopteridae > Protopterus > Protopterus annectens. The sequence continues at coordinate 268,394,250 of NC_056731.1, forward strand.
TGTTCACAGGCAACTGCAGCTGCTCTCCTCCAGACTGATGAAATCATATCAGTGGTCTAATGAGGCACTTGATCATAAGTTCTGGTGCAACCCACTACTGCATTGACATCGTTCACTAACTTGTTCCAAATCTGCACTCTGACCCTCATATCCGCATGTCTTCTCTAAAGCAAGGTGCAATGGCACCTGAACGCCTGCACTAGTACATCATTTTCAGAGTCACTGAAAGGGGTTTTATGTGGATTTGTACGCTTGGGTCCCATAATCCTATGTGACCTAAAACAGAGAAAGATACAACACTAAAGTCTTGCTTATGTTCACACTGGTCAAGATTAAGCACTGAAAGTACACATTTCAGTCATTAAAACTGAAGTGTATGTGGTTGTCCCACATCAAACTCACACACAAAACAACATTTATCTAAACCAAGGAATATCACTTTAGTAATGTATTATGTTTCTCACTATCATGATTTCTACACAATTACAAGAAAAAAGCACTTGATACACACTTTTGGTCTGGTAACACACAAATGGAAGGTGGCTTTCCCAACCCCAAAACAACAAACATATGAAGGTTTGTACAAAACAAGGAATATCACATAATTAAATTGGTATATATGCTTTCAACACAATTATCAGAATATGTACACATTTACAAAAGAAAACTTGATTTATGATTGCCAGTCACCTCTCATTGTGCCCAGTACTCCCCTGGAGGTGCGTCTTGGCCTTTTCAGAAGCATAACACCTGTGTCACTGATTACATTTCTCTGCAATAACTTGGAAGATTGTAAAAAAAAAAAACAATAACACTTGTGATGAAAGTTAATAACCTGTCTATCTAAGAAATATAAATGCCTGTCAAAAAATGCCTATGCCAACAGTGAACTATAATACGTGCATGCATCTAAAAGTTTCACTTTCTACTGGATATATAAATCATTTTGAAACATGTTACAAAATCTATAATGTATTGAAAAATATAAGCATACCTTAGCAAAATTAGTAGGCTTTTCTGCAGATAAGTCAAAATGAATAGCAATCTTCTGTTCTGACCAAATACACAATTCTCAGCTAGAGCGTCTTCTGTGTGGAGACATGTGTGAATGGGCGTACCTTCATTGAAGGTTGTGCGTCAGGGCCAGCAACTCGGCACGTAATAAAATCAACTGCCAATCATTAGCGGACCGGAGTTCCGCTGTGGCGACCCCTAACCGGGAAAAGCCGAAAGACACACACACACACACACACACACACACACACACACACACACACACACACACACACACACACACACACACACAAGTCTCTTGATCTTCAAATTCCCTGGCTAAGTGGTTAACTTTTTATAGTGTAGATTTAGGCCTCTGAGCATAGTGAAGATGCAAATGAGGTGTGAACTCATTAGAATTGCTGAATGAAAAACTTTTGACTTCATGTCACAGATGTAAACATAGTATTGGCTCTACAACACAGTTAGTTGCTAATGGCTTTTGCGTGTGAGGATGAGGTGGGACAACCACATAACAATCAGTTTTAATAACTGAGATGTGGGTTTTCAATGCCTAATGTTGACAGATGTGTACATAAGCAAGACTTATTTAGGTGATATTTATATGAATGATTAGTGGGAGAGAAAAGGAAGACACAGCAGCAGTTCAGTCTATCTTCCCTGCAGTAGGTGTATCTCTCAGTATACACGTGCAAAGTATAGAAGTAACTTTATCAAGCTTTTAAATGGAACTAAACAGCACACATTTATCATTTATGTTCAATAGTACACAAATTCTCCTACCTGCAGTGATAAATGCTTTTCACTGTCATGTACTTTTTATCAAAAAGTTAAATGAAAATGATACAAAATGTACTACAGAATGCATGGCTGGCATTACAGTAGAGATTAGCGAAGACTGAACACCATGCAAAGAGAAGACTGAGCTGCAATTCTTCAAAGATATTCATAAGTGGTTGTGTGATCACCCATTGCCCTGTATATCTAAGCAATATATGCACAACAATCTGTGTGTTCTGTTAATACTGTAGGGGAAATGGGAATTACTTGTGTGTACATGATTTGCCTTCATGTTGCAAAGCTATCTGTGGAAAAGATGGATAACGCACTCCCAGTGTGTTTTTTAGTTTCATTAGTATGATAGTTCAAATCCACAGCTGCTTAAAATTATGTAACATGTTTTTTTTTTAAAATATTAATATTTACCTGGTGCATGGCTTAGCTCACACATTGTGAAATGTGTCAGTATTTAAAATTTAATCTCAGCTTGGATGATATGGACAGCATAAATTATAGCTGTGACTCAATTATGTGTGTAACTTGCCTTGTAAGTATGTTGAGGCACCTAGAACATTATACGGTTAGACCATGGTTCAAGTCCCACATTATTTTTTCAACATAAATGCTATTAATATTTTTTTTACAAAGAAAATGTATTTTAATGTTTGTCTGTCTCATCTGTGCATTGTTCATCTGCCTGCAAACATGCCTTATGGCTGCAGACAAAAAAGATACATTGTAACTTGCAAAAAAGATACATAGTTACTTATTTCACCCTTCTTTGTGAAAAGACAGTAAGTGGCATTGTGTGACAGTTAGCACTCATACATAACAACTGCAGATCTACAACACCTGCAGACAAAAAAAGAGACATTGCAACTTGCATAAATGATACATCTTTACTTGTTCCATCTTCCAGTATGCAAACATGGTAAGCAGCATTCTCTGCAGATCAGCACTCTGGACAGTAATGAGTATAAAAAATATACCTGCTGTCTAGCTTTCCCTTTGGCAACAGGTGTGGTCATGGCCACAATACAGGTGAGCCAGAGTTCTAATCCAACACACTCCAAATTAAGTATGTGTAGCAGTTGATATCATATAAATTATATGTGTCACTAGGGGTATCCTGACAATTATGCTTCTATAATTAAAAGTTCATTTTCTGCAATGGGATGGACTTTATATACTGATAGTCATCTTTACAGCTCACACAACATAGCTGAAAAAACAGAATGTATTGTGAGGGCTTGCCCATAACTGAGAAATCTTTCCTGAACATAATACAAGTATATGCACTTCTAGTATATTGTCACACATCATTCCTGCATCACAGATAAAAATGCATAAAACAGGACCCTGACAGGTCACGCACATACATGGTTAACTGAAATGTAGCACCACTCTTTAATGTGTGTATATGAAAAATGAGCATATATGACAAACAGCTCTTGTGTGGCAATGAGGAAAAATCACATCTCTGGAAGAATACCTGTTCTTGATTTTACATAGATTTGAATCACACATTGTACAAATTACTTTTATTAGTATGTAAGGCCTCAGAAAATATGTGTCAAATCATACAATTTATACCCCCAAAATTCATGTCTCAAACATCAAGTCATTTAGCAGGCATAGCAGCAGACAAGCCATAAATTAATGCCAGCTGTCATATTATCCTCCCTGTTTCATAAACTGTCTTCCTCTCTGTTTGGCAATATTGCTCTGGGGACGCCATAATGCAAACATGGTTGGCATGGTTGTGTGGGTCCACACAACTGCCTTTAAATGCAATATCATGAAGTGGCAGGAAAACTCTTTAACTGTTGTTTGATGACCTGTGCAAACATAGCAGGAACTGACAAGGATGGTTTCCAGTTCAGGACTCAAAGATGGGGTGCAGAGAAGTCAAGAATATTCATTGCACTCCTCATAAAGTGCTATAGCGGATAGGCTGCCACAGAGGAACTATACCAGGTCTCAATATAAATCTGAGATTTGGAACAGTCTGTCCAAGGAAGACTTCAGTTCAACTGGCATTCCACACACTGGGGAGCAATGCAGGCACAAATCAACCAGCAGACAGATGAGTTTAGGACTGCTGACATCCCACAGTTGTGTTGTTGTTGTCTTTCGGCTTTTCCCGGTTAGGGGTCGCCACAGCGGAACTTCGGTCCGCTAATGATTGGCAGTAGATTTTTATGTGCTGGCTTGCCGGGCCTAACACACAACCTTCAATGAAGGAATGCCCATTCACGCATGTCGCCACACAGAAGACGCTCTAACTGAGAATCGAATGGGCAACGTCTAACTGTGAGGCGACAATGCTACATAAAGATAGTTTAACTGATATAGAAAGCTGGAGATAGCTAAAACTCTTCTATCTAATGTTTTTCTCTTTTTCTCTCTTTACTTACTTTTCAGATGCTCAGGAGATTTCAGTGAACAAGGAGGCCCATGTTGAACACTTAGAAAGACTCAGAGAAGCAAGCAGTATGTATACAACATTATTAACATTATTTTATTAAAATTATTCCTCCTCCCTACATTACTAGCAAATTAAGCATGCTTATCTTAACTGTAAAAGCAAGCATGCATGCTTTATTCTGTAGCTCAAGGTAATTGTAGGAGTCGTGTAATACTTTATTCAGATGTTGTGGGTTCAAATCCCATAAATACATACTAAAAACGTTTAATATTAATGTCAACAAAATTGTCATGCTGCTAACTTAGTCTGTATTATTTTTAAAAGCATATGATTAATATATGCATATTGCAAGGATTACTTGGAACAATTTGTGACACCTGTGCACTGGCCCAGTAGTAAAGGAGCCTCAATCCTCACCACTGACACCAGTGAGAGGTGTCCACATTGGGAAGGATAACAAGTACACACAGTAAAGTACAATTTCCTTTAAGAGCACACATAGATCACAGTCAGTCCAGTGCTGGTTTCTCCCTTTCTCTCCAGATCCCCAGTAAAACACCCTACTGGCACAGCTATAGAGTAGAGTCCTTAGCCAGGGTTCCAAGCCAAGTCCTCCCAGCACTCCATCTGTCCAACTAGTGCTTTGTGTGCCTGCCCAAGTAGCTGGCACACACACACACACACACACACACACACACACACACACACACACACACACACACACACACACGCACACTTACTTTGAGATATGATTTATATGCAACTACACAGACACTCCTGGGGAAGGCTGTCAGAGGTTCACTAGCTGTGCCCCTTCTGCCCAGGCTATAAGGTAGTAATCCACTGCCACCAGAACCCCTATTTATCAGCTATCAATAAGGCCTTTTCCAAAGGGGTCCAATTTTACTGTGCAATATTACTATCCAGTTAGTAAGTGTGACCAGAACTTTTAAGGCTTATTGGAGTGGCTTTGTACAGTATCACTATATACATGCAATGACCTCTAGAGCTTAAATTATCACTACATAAAACAGCCACAGTTGAAAGGTTTAAAAATATTTAATAATAAATAATAAAAACACAAGACAAATCTCCTCAATTCAGCACAGTGCTAGTCAAGAGTTCAGAGATCACAGGAAAATACTTAAAATAATACTGTAGAATAGTCTGACATAAATATAGAAAACAGCTAGACTAAACTTACCATTGTTTATCTGTTTCTAAGAGAGACACTAAAGTCTATGATCCTACTTACATACAAAGCAAAGCAGAGTACTGGTGAGTTGTCAGTTCTGAAGACAAATGCGGCATGCTTTGATTTTCTCTCTGAAATCTCTTAAATTGGTAATATATCACTGCTGACTCATTTTAGATTACATCATTCTCCTCTGGTTTCCAGGCTAACAGAAACTCAGAGTTTTAACATTTATTTGATCTTGCACCTGGCCAGGAAACCACAGCAATAATATACATTATACATGTAAAATCTTGCAATTAACTCTGGTCTCAAAACAATAGAAGGAATTCCTTAGTCCAGACATTCTGTCTCTGAGCTTTGAGATCAAACAGTCATAAAATGCTTTACTTCATCAGCTTTATTCCAGCAGAGTGCATTGTGGTTATATTTTTGAAGTTCAACATTTAACACAGTATTCTTTACATTTGTGAGACAGCCTGTGGATTTTATTAATATTTACAATGACAGAAATATCTACAAAATTCTATCTAGCTGGGTTGGCAGCCTTTCAGATTTTCACACAATTCTCCATCCTATTTTGCATTTTTAAAAAGTATAGTTAATGTAAAATTAAAAATATATTTTTACTGTATTAAATTTTTGTATGTGACATATAATGGTTCTAATTATCTTTTTAAATGTGTTCTCTTACCCAACCACTTATCTCTCTCTTTTTTGTTTCTGTATGTGTAATTACACTGTTCTGATGTCATAATTTTCTTTCAAACAACAAAATAATTTACAGCACAGGAAGGTAGGCTAACCAATCAGCCTGCCACCATTGCAACAGCTGCCACACCAACGTCCATCACATCTGGGACACAACTTGGCAGAACTGCCTCTGCAACCCACTACCTGGTCCCTCAATATCAGGTAACATTACCCTGACAGCTGCTACAGTGGTACCCTCTTGGAGTATTGGTGGTGCTAAGGATTTCATCATGCACCAGGAGCTGCCAGGCATGGTGTGTAAGGTCTGTCTGGAGAAGTGGAATGTAGAGAAAACTGAAATGTCAAGCAATCCAACAGGAGCCTAAGGAAGGGGACAGTGATGGCAGTTCTGAGAGTGAGGACTAGCTTTTCACTGTCCTCATGTTTGAAGATTATGTGCCTCTGATGTCCCCTCCCTATCCTTAATCATGTTGTTCCCTAACCTTTTGTGTCCCTCACCATTCCTGTCTCTTTTTTTTACCTATTTGTCTGCAACTTCTTCCTCACCTACACTACTTATCTGACACTGACATTCTTACATCCCTTTTCCAACATTCCTCTCCTTTTAAAATAAAATCCAAATATGGGCACCTGCCTCACAAAAAAAAAATCTGTCCCATGCAAAGTTCTCCACTCTGCACATGTGTCTTCTTGACACACTTGACTTGGTACATTTGGCTATACCACATAATTATGTTGTTGCTGCCGCCCATCTGTGTTATGGTGATAGTTCAAATTCATCCAATTTCCTATCTATGCTCATATTACATGGTTAAAAAGTGGATAGCTATGGTTCTTTCCTAATTCCCTCCTGCACATTCCCATATTGCTTCCCCTTTGTTCTTCCCCCTGCTTGCCCCCTATTTCCCCACATTCCTATCTGCCCTATTTTCACACCTTTAATCTGATCAAAAATAGAATCACACACTACACACATGGCAGAAATGCACCCTAATAAAGCCCTGCACATTTTGTCCTCTGCTTTTGCGTGAAGTTTGGCATCATGCACCAATGCCCAGCGATGGTAAATGGCTCTTCATGTCCTACTGCATCCGCTGCCCTATGTGGTTATCATTGCACAATGCTGCTTATACCAACTGCACTAAAGGAAATAACGAATGGCAAGCAATGAAAATAATCCGTTTATTAAATATAGAACTAAAGCGCTTTTCGTATGTAGCATGTACGAACTTCATCAGAAAAGGGAACAGAGAATTAAAGTGCTATATAAATACTGAAAGCTCAAAATCAGCTGATGCATCAATTAGAATACTAATCGCATTAAAGACATATTTCAGAGTCAAAGAATCTTACTAAATAATAAAATTAAAGCACTATAATAAGATTTTAAATGCAACACAAATATACTGAAACATATTAATATTATCCACTTATAAAAGCAATTTATAGTAAAAATAACTACATAAATATATTACAAATATAAAATGCAAATATAAAATGGCAACAGAATTTATAAGTCCTAAATTACTTATAAATAATATAAACTAAGATCTAAATATGTATAAATAAATAAATGAGTAAAATTGATTCCAGTATTCCATCCACTCCCTCTGACTCTATTCCATGTGGCCAAGGTCAACATTTGCTTTCTGAAGTGGCTTCGGGGAATGTAAGTGGATTACATAGGTAAGAACAACCATATGGCACTAACACTTTTAATGCCATGTCTAACGGAACAACTGGTCAATCTGTAACTACGGTCAACAATGGGAGCTCTAACCCAGGGCTTATTGGACTACCTAACCTGAATGAATGGCTGAATACGACTACAGGTTGGAATCAACTGAATTCTACAGCAGGTTTGGTGAGTCCGGCTAGGGAAGAGTCAAATATAACTATGTTGCTGAATTCCTTTCATCACATTATGTTAAAATATAAAAAACTATCTTTGGAAATAGACTATTTTAATGAATGCCTAAAATTACAACTAGTGCCGAAGGGTCTCAGGATATGGAAATATCCAACTGGACTAATTCCTAATTCTCAATTCCATTTAGACCTCATCAAATTATTTAATAAACAAGGTCTAGAACTATTAGAAATTATGAAAGCGAATTACACTTTAATAATTAATGATCTAAAAGACAATATCAATTTATTGGATACTCAAATTAGGACACATCCTGATTTTTTCAGATACAAATTTGAGTATTCACATATCTTCCAAACTATTGATTCATTTATTAATAAAGCAAGATCAATTAAGTGTAAAAAACTACAAAGAGATTGCCAACAGTATGAACAAGGTATAGCTTATCCATGTCCACCTCCTGCACAACAATGGAACATGTTTAAGTATAGTAGGGAAGGGGAAGTCGTTGCCCCTTCCAAATCACCCAATATACAAAGCTGTACCAATTCTGATGGGCAGATTATGGATAATCTGCAGGAAGTACCCCTCACAATTAACTCTAGTAATGGCAGTGATACTGTTATTATTAATGAAGAGGGTCCTCGGAGAAGTGAACGCTTACAAAATCAATTTAAAGCTAATCCCCAAACTAATAACAATCAAGGTGGATCTAAACAACAGGGTTTTCCGAGGGGGAGAACATATGGCAAGTGGAACCAGAAGAAGAAATACAACAAATGGAAATAGAATTTGGGGTTCCAGAATCACTTCCTCTGATTATTAAGAACTCTGAGGGTGACTTTTCCATTTACACTTATTCCTCTGTTTTTGTTCCTGTGGATTTGGCTAACCTTCTGGCAAAGGGCCTCACTTTTATACCTACGAAGAATTTGGATATTACAAACTGTATTGTAGATTTGAAAATGTATGTGAGGAAACTTAATCTGGCATTCCTATTAGGGGATGCTGATAGAATGAATGGGAACCAGTATAAAATTACCAGCACTTATAATCCACCATTACATAATTCATTGTACACATTTGAAAAGATATGTGAGCTTGATTTTAGATATATGCAGTATATAAGAAGAAATAATGGTGGTAGTAATAATCTTACAGATGAGGAACTTAAATGGGTACAATATTTGAAAGAGGCTAGAGTGTGTATTATGAAGCCAGATAAGGGTGGTGGTCTGGTCTTCATGGACCAGATAGACTATGAAAATAAAATTGAAATAATGTTGTCATCTGAGTCTTATGCACAAGCCTCTTTGAATGAATATAATCAAGCTATTAATACTGATCAGCATTTTAAGCTATTAATAGAATTAAAATTTATATAAATGATCTATTTATTGAACAGAGGATAGATATGGATTTATATAATAATTTAATTATGCCTTCCCCTATAGCTCCAATTATTTTCAGTGTGCCAAAAATTCATAAGGACCTTATTAATCCACCTTTCAGGCCCATAGTTAATGGTAGGAATAGTGCAACATATGCTTGTGCGAAAGTAGTTGATGGAATACTTAAAAAATATGTAAATCTTAAATCATGTATATGTAAAGATTCCTGGTCCTTTTTACAGAAAATCAATGACATTGATTTTAATGAACAGCTTAACTTACTCACAGTTGATGTGAAAGACCTCTATACCTCTATACCACAAAATCTGGGTATTGAATGGGTAATTTTGACTCTAAAAGATAAAGGTGCATCTCTATCGGAACTATTTCTAGTTGAAGAACTATTGAATATAGTTCTAACACACAATTATATCACCTTTAACAATAATTTCTTTCACCAAAAGAGCGGAGTGGCTATGGGCTCACCCTGTGAGTCAAGCTTCTCTAATTTGGTTATGAGCTATTGGGAAAAGAATTTTGTGTTTGGTAATGAGCACATCAATTCCCAAATTACCTATTATACCCGATATCTAGATGACATATTTATTCTATTGAAAGGAGACCTCAATATGGCAGAAGATCTTGTTAAATATTTTAACACTAGTACTGATTTCCTTCATTTTACATTTAATTTTGAGGAAAAACAGATTGCCTATCTGGATGTGCTCTTAATTAAAAACAATCATGATAAAAAATATGAAACTAAGATATATAGAAAACCATCCTATTCTAATAATTTCCTACATTTTTCCAGTGCTCACCCTATGTTTCAAAAAAAGTCTGTGGTGAAAGGACAGTTAGTAAGGGCTGCATGGATGATCACAAGAGATGATGACTTTTATGAGGAATGTAGGAACTTAAAGGACATGTTCCTTAGAAGAGCATATCCAACGGGACTCCTAGATAATATACTAGATGAAATCTATGATAAGAGATATAGAGGTATTTATAAACCAATTGTTAAAGGACTTAGTGAAATACAAACTTCAGAGATATCAATTAATGGGTCAGGGAATTCCCTTTGTGATACAGCAAACTTAATAATTAATAGTAAGGAGAAGGGAATAACAACTCCTTTTGAATATAATTTGATTTTAACTTTTAACTCTGACTTTTATTTTATAAAGGGAATTGTATCCAAGAATTGGGATATTATACGAGAAAACAAGGAGTTAGTAGATAAAGTAGGTAAAATTACCAAGATTTACACTAAGAAGAGACAGAAATTTCAAACAACTACTGGAGGGCATTAATAACACCAAGCATAAGGTTATTAATAAAGGAATGCACAGCTGTGGTTCCTGTCCCTATTGTAAATTTATTTTAGTGAGTAATTCCATTATCATTAACAATTTTGATATAAAAAGTAAGTATAGAAATAACTGTAATTCCAAAATGGTAATTTACTTAGACATATGCCAGTTTTGCCCATGTTATTATGTGGGTAAAACTGTTCGTAGATTAAGAGACAGAATCTATGAACACATCTATAACATAAAAAAATCTAAATTAGATAATGCATTGGCTAAGCATGTTTCAGAATATCCCGCACATACCTTTAAATTTTGGATATTAGATCAATTAATACCCAATATTAGGGTTGGCCCTATAGAAACTGAATTAGAGAAGTTAGAACTACTTTGGCAGATTAGACTGTATTCATATAATTGACCAGGTTTAAATGACATGTGTTCAATTATGGCCTTACTAAAACTCAAAAGCCTTAGTAGATAGGAATTCTATAGGATCAATGTTACATAGTAGTATTATTATTAATTTATTAATCTACTAAATTATTACTCATTTATTTATTTATACATATTTAGATCTTAGTTTATATTATTTATAAGTTATTTAGGACTTATAAATTCTGTTGCCGTTTTATATTTGCATTTTATATTTGTAATATATTTATGTAGTTATTTTTACTATAAATTGCTTTTATAAGTGGATTATATTAATATGTTTCAGTATATTTGTGTTGCATTTAATACCTTATTATAGTGCTTTAATTTTATTATTTAGTAAGATTCTTTGACTCTGTAATATGTCTTTAATGAGATTAGTATTCTAATTGATGCATCAGCTGATTTTGAGCTTTCAGTATTTATATAGCACTTTAATTCTCTGTTCCCTTTTCTGATGAAGTTCGTACATGCAACGTACGAAAAGCGCTTTAGTTCTATATTTAATAAACAGATTATTTTCATTGCTTGCCATTCATTATTTTCGATAGTTTTTTTGGGAACTGCACTAAAGGAACAGAGTTAAAGCACAGTAAAGGCATGACTTTGAAACATTTACTCTGACAGTTATTTAGACTGCTGAATGTATAAAAATGCAAATGCGTATGTTTATTGTTGACAGAAAACACTTGACTGATTTTTTGCACAGTACTTCACTGCAGTCACTGCTTCTCAAATTTGCAGGAGTTATCACATTTACTTACCTAAAGCCATCCTGACACCATTGTATAAAAATTTAGATTGACCTGGATTTGAATCCTGTGTAGTCTGTGCTCTAAATATAACTTCACTGGTCTTACACCTGCTGCCACAGAGAAAGCTAGGTAGCAGGTTTATTTCTTACACTAAGCACTGTCTAAAGTGCTGACTGCCACACCTTGCTGCTTAGTGTGTTTGCACAAAGGAAAGTGAACTGATAGATCACTATTTCCCATTTAAACATAGAATCTTGTTTGCTTGTCAGTTAACTCCACACAAACGGGGAAAGCAATAACAGCAGTTCTTAATGTCATAAAGGTTATGACATAACATTTCCAATATTTTTTATTTATTTATTTATTTATTTTATTTTATTTTACATTTGTTGACCGGGCTAGACTAACTGGATACATGTCCATTTTCAGTAGAGGCCCGGGGAGATAAGCTCCAACATTAAGGTAATGTATCAGGACTACAAATAAAAATAAAAATAAATTGTAAATAGTACATTATTTGCAAGCTCCAATATAAGGTAATATTTATTTATTTTATTTTTATTTATTTATTATAAACTACACTATGAACACCATTGTGTCAGTCAGCTATTTCTCCCATAGATAATATGCATAATTACTTCTCAATTGCAAGTTGTATTCATTAAATTTGAATCTTGCATGTACTAACTCTTTGCCATCATTGAAGCAAACCAGTTGCTGGAGGAATGCTATGTAAAGATGTATTTGGAATGTATTACTATGTTTATTGCTCAGTTATTTTTCATTCCCTCAAAATCCATGTAAAAACATAACCAAAGGTAAGGGACTTGTTAGTGAGTGAACACATATTTGCTCAGACTCATGTGTGCCCTGCACCTATGCATTTGGAAATGGATATGTCAGTACTAGGTCAAATGTCAACTATACTTCCAAAATAAGTAGCACAACTGCATTGGCACACTATTTAAAGCTTTATACTAATGATAGAGATTCGGATTGCTCTATATATGTCTTACTGCGGACATCAATTCATCACAATATGAACACATGCACATCAACACTTGCATCCATGGTGATCACAATGTGTGTGTGTGTGTGTGTGTGTGTGTGTGTGTGTGTGAGATTAAAAGTGTGCAATGTACACAACATATTAAGGGACAGATACATGTATGTCTCAGTTTGGCAACATGCATGCCTGACAGCTTATCGTTTAAGAAGCTGTCTTTTAATATGTTACCAGCATCATAGATGATGATGATGTCACCATCTATAAAGACCACTATGACAAGGAAAAATCAGACTTCAGTGATGGTGCAAATATTAACTAATGTGTTCTGCAGAAGGGAACAAAATAGGTAGGGATTCAATTAAAACAACAGCCAAATAGTGTGCGCGAGTGTGTGTGTTTGTGTGTGTGTGTGTGTGTGTGTGTGTGTGTGTGTGTGTGTGTGTGTGTGTGTGTGTGTGTGTGTGTGTGTGTGTGTGTGTGTGCGTGTGTGTGTGTGTATGTATGTAATTAAACAGCATTAGACTACATCCTACTGTCAGCAGCCAAGTCTCATGGAGAACAAAGTTTTTACAGTTGTGCATGCCTACACAGGCATTTCAAACAGGCCTACTAACATCTTGATGTCATCTGTTATAAAGTGTTCTGCAACAGTGTAGAAATCAGATTTATGCCATGGCACTGCAATCAACTTGAATGCATGTTAATCTCTGGAGAGAGTTTTGCACCAAAATGTGACTGCATATCTTTGTCAGACACTCCTCCAAACAATTTCTTCTCAGCATACAATGATGCTGTCAGTGTCTATAAAGTGCAGTGTGACACTGTTATGTTAAAGTCAGACATATGTGGTGCTGCTAGTCTTACATTGTATGGAATCTGGCTTCTATACCTACACAGGTTTAATGTTCAAATTTGACATCAGTCAACTGCTGTGTGAGTGTGCTTGGTGGTGTATTATGGTCATTGTATAATCTTTGGAGTTCTCTTTACATTTGACTCCCACTCCAGTGAAACTTTAACTTAGCCCCAAGAATTTAACATCCCCTTTTGCACTCTGACCAAATAACACTCTTTCTGGAGAAGAATGGAGGATGTCATCATCTCAAAGATGCCACACACATCATGAAGCAAAGTCCTTCCATGACCCTCTGCAAGCGATCTCCAGACCACTGGATTGCGATTGCTAATTATGTCATGGGATGGTGCACAAGTCAAATGTGGACAGAGTCAGTATGTAATCCAGTCAAACACATCCGCCCATATGCATACATCCTTACTATCTCCCATCATACAGATATAGAAATTGGTGTTTAAATGACATTATAATTGCCAGAATTTTATGTGAGGTTGGCCGTTAGCCTAGTAATGTCCTATTGCCCTATGAAGTACAATGTTGCTGTCATCTGCATGTGCTATGTTGAGGTGTGGATGTACAGTAGCTCTACAACAGTATATTCCAAGGGTCTATATTATAAGAATGAATGCTTAAAATGTTGAACACCTCTTTGTCGACACATTTTAAGCTAACGCTCTCATAAGCGAAAGCTGACAATGTTAAAACCAACATACTCAAAATATTTTGGTTGTCCAGCACCAATCCCCATTTCTACATTTAAAATAAATGGCAAACACAGTAAATGTCACTTGCAACAAACACCCTAAATATACGCTACAATCCTTCGTCTTTATAAACTAAATTACGTAAACATATTTATTGCCCACAGTAAATGTCTAAAATTACAGTTGACCCAAACAGCACTTTGCTGAAAAACAAACCAGTTAAAACACATACACTAATTTTTGTCTAATTTTTGCAGGGGGGCAAGCCCCCCTGCACCCCCCATAACTCTATATATCAAACTCTGAGATCGTACTACAGTGACAACAAGGGTATCCTTGTTCATACATACAATAGCACGATCCCAAAATACTGTTTCGCACAAATATAATTTCAAATATTTACTCTCAGCAAAGTTGCTTTCTGACAACTGTACTTTCTGCAATGTGAATGGAATACAACCATACACATATATACTTACAGGAATTTTCTACATGATTAGAATCCCTTCATTTTATTTATGATAAATTAAGGTAAACATGAATAATATACATATATTTATGTCACTGCTACAATTACATGTGCTGGCCAGCTGTGACATTTCAAAATTAACATTTTAGATCTTTACAGCTTTCGCTTATAAGAGTGTTTGCTTAAAACATGTCGACAAAGTGGTGTTCGACATTGTAAGTGTTCCTTCTTGTAATATAGACCCATATTCCAATCTTTGATTTGAGGTAATGTATTGATGGCCACTGCTGCCATCTGATTACATGTTCCTTAGATAACAGCTGTAGTAAGTAGTATGCCTCCTGAGAACTGTTGAGGTGAGATGATGCTGTGTATGTTGGTTACATACTAAGGCATGTGTTTTTAGTGGCGTATACCAACATCCTACTCAGTTATCATTCAACCATCACAATTACACTTGTAGTATGGCACAGGTATGCATGTGTACATATACCATCATTAAATGCTCTGTGAAGTACATCAGTATAATGTCATACTGATTACATGGGTACAAACATCTTGTTTCATTCACATGTTGTAATGCTGTTATATACACAAATATATAAGTAGTCCAGATTCAATTGCAATTTTTTTTAAAGTCATTGTGTGCACAATCATGTTGCTATTCACAAGGATAACTGAGGTGTCCCCCAGCAACATTGTATGACTAATATCATTTGTGTCAGTAACTGTTCTGCATTAACTACATTCACCTCATTTGTAATGTGTTTATATGGGGTATCAGGGCCCTCACATACAGCTTTGCAATGAAAAACATATATGCATATGATGTGCAATTGATGTAATTACGTGACACAGGTAGAGCTGTATGACTGTGTGAAGACTTCCACTATGTGGTATGTGATGCATATACAAGGTTGTATTTGGAGGTGTTGTCACAAATCATTTTGTTAATAAGTACAAAATGATATGGGGAATACACAACTAAGAGCAGAGCTGTCTGTGGATGGCACCACCCATACTCAACCATGGAAAATAGACAATCTACTACCTAACACATTTGTTACAAACATCACACACATGTCCACAATGAACATCACCCAAAGCATACATGCAAACATTACTCAGCTTATTTTCTCAAGAGAGCAGGTCATCTGTGCACTCTGTAAGGCTAAAAACACTGCATCAATGTGCCATGGCAACATCCCAGGGTACCTTTTCAATAACTTGCAACCTGACATAACAGACACAGATGGATCCCTACTGAACCACAGCCTGGCAGAAGGATGTACAGCAACAGTCATCCATCTGAACAAGGTGGGACCATCACCTGACCCATGGAATTATAAAGCCATAATCCTGACTTGCCTCATCTGTAAGGCGATTAATGGAATCATCGTGGACTTTATCAAAAAGGACACAGGTAATCTCCCAACTGTACCCAACCCATTTTTGATTCCTTAAGGATACATCATATCTGCTAAATATGTTTGACTTCCTTGAGAAGGTCACCAAGGGCATGGATGAGGGAAGGACTGTGCATCCTGCCTAACTAGATGTGACCAAGGCATTTGATGCAAGTCCTCACTCAGGTATTACAGATACATTGTCTTAACTGGCCTATAAGCACATACTTCACCAGGTGGGTAGCCAAATGGCTCACCGACAAGACATGTACTGTCAAAGTGTATGAATTCACCACTAGCAAGAGGCCAGTGGCCAGGGCCATACCACAGGGTTCTGTACTATGCTCTTCCCTGTTTGGTATTTACTTCCCAGAAGTCAAGACAAATTTAGGCAACCTTTGTCTTACCAACTTTGTGGATTACTGCAAAATATGGACAATTATTAAATCCATGAACACTATTGATATACTGCAGAAACTATTAATGCACAAAATGATTTGTGCCAGAGCCATGGAGAACACAAAAGCATAATTATTCACTTTTGAAAAGCAAATAACCAAGATAATTACAATATAGACAGCACACCTCTATGACATAACCCAGTAGTACGTGATATGGGTACTTGGTTACATAGTAATCAGAATGTCAACCACCATGTGTCCACAGTGGTGACAAATCCCTTGTATATGGAACAACTCAGAAGTAAGGGCAAACCATCCACATCAAAGGATATTATAATGCCATTGTACTTGGCCCTCATCACACCAGTAATTGAGTACAATGCACCCTTTTGCATGTACCTCACCACACATCTGCAACAGCTGGAGCAACACCAGAGTTTTTGCACAATGAAGATACATGGTGTAAACAAGAAGTCAGGCAAAAAAGATTTAAAGCCCTATCACTGTATTATTTCTACAACTGACTACTAAGGGTCAATCTATGTCTGGCCTACAGGACACTGTACAGTCTGTCCTTGATGGCAATGTTTACACAGTAATGCAAACTGCACAAGGGTCATACATTGCAAGGATATTAACCTAGTCTCTGACATAATAAATCATGTTGGAGAGATAGATACGTCTCACAGACATTACTCTTTCTCTGGAACATACTTGCCATTCATGTAAAGAAAAGGCCTTTCCTGATCGTTTTCAAGTTTAACATAGATCAGTGAATGGATAATCATGCTTGTACTCCTGGTATTGTGCCCATGTCCCTCATAGATAGAGGTAGTTGGTATTACATAACATAGCATGGACTCATACCTGTGTGAACATTGTTCTTATAGCTATTAAAAATTGTGCAAGTCATATTAAATATGGCTAAGCTTTTATGGGATCTTGGGACTTTAGTCTAGTACTCTCCTATGCACCTATAAACCTATTATGTACAATAGTATCCTAGGTACAGCTATAGTGTGTTGGTACAGCATCATGGATATAGCAATACATCACATCATATTACCACTTGATAGTTAGCATGAACACATACACATGCATGTCAGGATTTCATGGTAGTATAAAATTTACCATATAAATGTCAGGGTAACATGGATCATGTGGCACATGTCTTTGGCTTGACATGTACTGATACTAATATAAAGTGTGCTCCATGTATAGCTTTGTATGTGAACAATATCACAGTGACAGCTTACTCACTCATTGAATCAAGACTTTGCAGTGCTGTAGTTTCTGTGCACATAAGCATAATTGATGCATTGCTATGAGTCTCAAATAATGCTGTACCATTCATTATGATTGATCACGTCTGAATTCACAAATTAATTGCAGATGCTACAGACAATATCTAATGCTATTACATGTGGCAGGTGCATGCAATACACAGCTGTGTCTAGGGAATCCACTTGTACTAGAATGTTGTTTTTAAGTGTTGTTATCCATATGGCTCATACCTATTGTGACAATGTGAGGTATTGCCAGCTATGCCAGGAGAAGTAGACCAATGGATGTGTAACATATTCTAGCACATCTAGATGGAATTTAGTAAATAATTATATGTTGTTTGAATATCAAACTGATTTGTACAGATGCTTGTGTTGAAAATGAATTTGTAAAGTTGCTTGTATTAAAAATGCACCAACAGTGTGCCCTGACTGTATTGTAACTGAATTATATATATATATATATATATATATATATATATATATATATATATATATCACAGAGGATACTGGAAGAGAAGAGGTTAAGCTCATCTTCAGCTAATTTTTGAAAATAGTTAGAAACTGAATTACTGGGCCTAGGCCAAAAAGATGGTATCTCAAAGTTTTGAATGAAGCCGGAGATGCAATGTCTGTAAGAAGCATGGTTTGTTAGTCTCTGTAGGAGGAATAGAAGTTTGTAATTGTTTTATGATTTCCGGAAGCTGCACCAGATTTGAGCAATGCTCTTGTGTGTGTATTATTGACATGTTGGTGCTAAATCCTGGCAGTTACTAACAATGGGGGTAGCATGGGAACCAGAAGTCAGATGACCAGATGTATATGACATTCTGTACAGAAATAATGTTTTAATATTAGGTGAGACAGAAGTCTCAGGGCAGTCTATTTCTTGGAACCTGACATAGAAGGATCCCTCACCTACTTCACCTTGCCTTGCTCTGTTAAGTAGGTAGGAAAAGTAATTCTCTAGATCAGTCAGGGAAATATAGTGAGAATAGTTAAGTTTTGTTTTTTATTTTTTTTTCTTGTGTGTCAGTCTTTCCAGCTGTGTTATTTTTAATATTTCCTGTGTCTGAAACTCTGGTATTTACTATAAATAGATATTTTGTGTTTTCATGTTGTTTTATTATTTATTATTAAATATATTTAAACTTTTCATTGAGACTGGTCCTTTAGAGAATATTTTAACCTTTGAGAGGACTTATATCTATTGGTAACACTGTGGCCAATCCTGAAGCCTGGCTGTTTGGTCAACATTACCATTTGTATTAATATTAATTTCACTCAATATAATTGGGCACCCTTGTAAGAGCCTTAGATAGCTGGCTTTGTAGTATTTGGTGGCAGTGATAACTGCCTTATAGTCTGGGCAGAAGGGGGCACAGCAAGTAAATCTGTGCCAGCGTCTACCAGGTGTGTGTGTGTGTATGTGTGTGTGGATGAAAATCAAATCTCACAGTGTGTGTATGTCAGCTACTTGGAGAAGGGACACAAAGCACTGGTTTAACAGAAGGGGTGCTGGTGGACTTGGCTTGGACACTTAGCTGAGGACTTAATCCTATAGCTGTGCTAGTGGGGAGCCTTACTGGGTCCCTGAAGGGAGAGAGATATATAGAAATCCACACCCTGCGCTGACTGTGTTCCCTGTGTGCTCTTAAGGGAAATTGTGGTTGATGCAGAGAGGTCTGCATCTGGAAATAATGAGTGCATCCATGTGTATTCCATGTGCACATTCCTCTCCAGTATCAGTGATGAGGATTCAGGCTCATTGATTACTGACCCAGAGTGGGGACATCGGGTTTATATTAGAACACAGAACTTTCAAAATTCCAAGTGTTCTAATATCGACCCATTTTCAGCGAATGCTGAAAATATCAAAGAAACAGAAAACCAAATTTTTTCCTAGGGAAAGTATTCGGTTGTCCGTTTCTGTTGCTTCAGTATTTGCTGCGCTGTGGTGGAATGTTACGGGTCAGGTTTAGTTAAGTGTGCGATTGTGTGGACATGAGGGTTAGGGCAGGGTAGGTGAGTTAGGGTTAGGGTGCGGGTGAGATGACTGTGTGCGATAGTGACAGAACTTAGGGTTAGGGTTTGGGTTAAGGTAAGTGGATAGTTAGTGGTGTTTGTATAGTTTAGTGTAGGGTTAGGTGTAAGAGTTAGGTGTATGTGTGTGGATTGCTGTTTGTTTGGTGTGCTTGTGTTGTGTGTATGTGTTTTGGAACAGCAATTTTTTTCCCTAGGAAAAAATTTGCTGTTCTGTAGGTTCGATGTTTTAAATTTTCGATTAATAGGGTTCGATATTAGAACACTCGAAATTTTGAAAGTTCGGTGTTCTAATATAGACCTGGGACATCACATGTATGTCATGCAGGGATGCTTTACTCAGGTGTATCACTTTTACCACAGTGATCTCCCACACATTTTGTCATCCATACATAAGTATTATTTGTGATGCATAGTCATTAGGAGTTGACAGTGCATAGTTCCCTTCAAGGGTTTTGGGTGCTACATCTTTCTGTGATGCACCCAGTAAATAAACAGCTCAAATGGCATGGGTTACCTTCTTGATGGTGTGGATTGTGGCTTATGTGTCATGCAAACCTCTCAACTGGTCAGGATTGCGTCTAAGTTCAACTACACGTGTAACACTGTCCCTCTTAACACCTCCAAAAGTGGCCATTTTTAAGGAAGGTGTGTTGAATTCCTCTTATACAGTAATGACAAATCATTACAGTTTTACAAGTATATTCCTGAAGAACATGTATGATAACTTACAATCACATATTTTATGTCAGTATCACACGTTATTGGTAGAACTATTTGAAAATTGTCTACAATTGTGCCTGCTTTTGTCTAATGTTGTCCATGAGCTTGTTGCTATGTATCTTTGATTGGTTGAGAGCTTTGTTGGCATTTCACTCATATTCATGCAACTCATTTTGCACACCTTCACAATATTCACATACCCCTATTGTATATACTGTCCTTGCTGAATGTCCTCTTCCCTGATCATGTCAGGATGTTTATGTGACATCCAATCATCTCCATTGTTATGTAACCTTGTGTGACAGTCATATGTTGTTTCTTTCAGCTTTTTCCTGGTTAGGGGTCGCCACAGCGGAACTCTGGTCCGCTAATGATTGTCAGTAGATTTTTACATGTCGAGTTGCCAGCCCTGGCACACAACCTTCAATGAAGGAACACCCAGTCATGCATATACTATAATGTGTGATGATATAAATATACTGACACAGGAGGTGCAACCAGCAGTACATACTGTACTATATACATATGTCATTAACATTATGCTACTGACTCTTTGGAGTGTATGTACACTGAAACCCCCTTATCTGGTGTACATTATCATGTTTCACATGTCCTTTCACTTTTTCTTCATTTCCACCATTCATGTCTGTGGCCCTTTTCAATATACACACTTCCACAGACTAGTGTGTTTATACTGCATTCTATGTAACCTTGATGATTACCATAAATCCTTTATTTGAGTATGCAAAAAACATGTAATGTACATTGCACTGAGTACTGTACATACCTCTCAACTGTACAGATTTTTGCAGAATGTCAAGATTTTTGCCCCATATTTTTGGTCCATTTCTCATAAAATTGCGGTTTACTGGCAAATTAGTTGTAAATCATTAAAGATTGAAGTTAGAAAATAATTACAGACATTTGAGTTTCAAACTTCATAGCCTTCAGAAAATTCATGCTAATGCAAAACCTGTTATTCTGTCAACTTTCTAAGTTTAGAAGAGCAATATTTAAAAAAATGTTCCTATTTATGGGCCTTTGTCCCATTTTTATTTATGGCTTTGTCCAGATTTCTTACTGTAAGAGGTTGAGAGGTGTGTAGTACACTTTTCTGTAATGTCTTACTACAGCATTCATTGCATTCACTTTAGCTTGGGCGATCACTGTGGATGTCTGACCAATTCCACACAACAATTTTGCCCATAGGTAAACTTGTCTGTATGTTCTATATTAATTTATGTTGCTTTACACAGTTTCTGAGTTGGCAACACTGTTGCTGGCCATGAAACCTCACTTGTATTCTTGCGTGGCATGATGCTCATTGCATAAACATGTAAACTCCATGTAGTCTTAGCGTAAAGCCACACAGAGTTTATTGAATCTCTGGAAGTATGGGCATTATTGGGGAAAAACTGACTGCAGGGTATTGTGCAATTGCCAGCACAGACAGAGGACCACTCCACTACCTGGAGGGCCTATTATTTCCCATATAATTTCGCAATGGTGGCTTTTCCAATGACTTATGAGTCTTGGGAAGGCCCTGTATAACTGGTATGAGAGGTTTATTAACTCTTAAGAACTTCATTAAAGTGCAATCTATGTCATGACTTTTATAAAGATCATCCAATATATCATAAATTTTGAATATCTTATTAGAAACTTCATTTAGTTCAATCCTAGAATAATAGTCACCTTCATTTTAAATTAAAATCATGCTCTCTAAATAATCCTCGGAGTCCATAACAACAATGGGTCCTCCTTTATCCGCTGGATGAATAACTATAGAAAAGTCCTTAGACAAGTCGGATAAAGCCTTCCTTTGATTAAAAGTTAGGTTCTGTTTCCTAGCTTTCCTACTTTTATCTTTATTGAGTTCATTCAACTCATGTAAATCTTGTTCTACTAACTTATTAAAAGTATCCACCAAGGGATGTAAAGTAGGAGCATACAAACTGGGGGTACGAAAGGTACTGGTAGTACCTGACCTATCAACATCCCCAAATTCTAATTTTAATTGTATATTACGTGCAAAAAGTCTAGTGTCCAATACTGAATCAGTAACATTACTCACACCGCTGGGAATAAAGGATAAACCCTTATTTAAAACCTGGACTTCATACCTAGTAAGAATCTTGTGGGATAGAGAGAGATTTTAAACTGGGCCATGTTTTTACCTGGCCCAGGAATAATAATGAGACTAGTAATAATAATGATGGTGGTATTCTTTCTACTTCATGTCCATCCATTACTAATTTAAACAGCAGAACAGCTGAAACCATGACAATTAGTAATGTAATAAATTCAACTACTAATTTGGATGATGTAATTGTTGAAGGTATTAATATAGAACCCCATGTTGTTTCTAATGAATTAATTAATAATAGTGCTTCTAACAATGTTACTGACAAGAATGTTGACAATTGTGTACTCTCTGGCTCTAATGTAGAACCAGTGGTTAGACGGAAGACTCCCATTATACCTTCCAATTCACAGTTGATTACTGACAGGACTGTTAGACCTGACCCTTTCCCTATAGGTACTTCCCAACACTTGCGGGGGCAAAGCTCATACAACAAAGGGAGGGTGAAGCGGAAAGGTTCAGGAGGAGAACATACCGGACCCACCCTGAAGAAAATGTGGGAATGTCTACCCAATCCCTAGTTATGCATTTATCCCACAAGATTCTTACTAGGTATGAAGTCCAGGTTTTAAATAAGGGTTTATCCTTTATTCCCAGCGGTCTGAGTAATGTTACTGATTCAGTATTGGACACTAGACTTTTTGCACGTAATGTACAATTAAAATTAGAATTTGGGGATGTTGATAGGTCAGGTACTACCAGTACCTTTCGTACCCCAAGTTTGTATGTTCCTACTTTACATCCCTTGGTGGATACTTTTAATAAGTTAGTAGAACAAGATTTACATGAGTTGAATGAACTCAATAAAGATAAAAGTAGGAAAGCTAGGAAACAGAACCTATCTTTTAATCAAAGGAAGGCTTTATCAGACTTGTCTAAGGACTTCTCTGTAGTTATTCGTCCAGTGGATAAAGGAGGACCCATTGTTGTTATGGACTCCGAGGATTATTTAGAGAGCATGATTTTAATGTTGAATGAAGGTGACTATTATTCTAGGATTGAACTAAATGAAGTCTCTAATAAGATATTCAAAATTTATGATATATTGTATGATCGTTATAAAAGTTGTGACATAGATTGCACTTTAATGAAGTTCTTAAGAGTTAATAAACCTCTCATACCAGTTATACAGGGCCTTCCCAAGATTCATAAGTCATTTGAAAAGCCACCATTGCGTCCCATATTATCTGGGAGAGGTTGGGTCACTGAGCCCTTTTCACTTTACTTGGAATATTTCCTTAGACCTATAGTTAATGCTAACTCCACTATATTAAGGGATAGTAAGCAATTCCTTTTAGAATTGTATACATTTATTAAAGAAATACCTGATGATAAACCATATATCCTGGTGACTATGGATGTTAAAAGCCTATTTACTATGATCCCCAATGATACAGGGGTGTTAATGGGGCATCAGTTTTTAACTGACCATTCTAATTTAAGCCCGACAATTATAGATCAGTTAACTATGTTTTTGGAAATAGTCTTACAAAATAATGTTTTTACTTTTAATAATGAGTATTATTTGCAAAATGATGGCGTAGCTATGGGCACTTCATGTGCCAATAGCTACGCCAACATAGTAATGGCTAAGTGGGATGAAGATCAACTATTTCCTTTACATGATTTTCGGTGTAAAGCTTTATTTTATAAATGCTTTGTAGACGACCTCTTTTTTATATGGTTTGGAACGGAAGCAGAGCTTCTTCATATGGTATCAGTTGTAAATGGTCTTACTAGTTTTCTTGAGTTTACTACTAACTATTCTAGAGAAATGATTTCTTTCCTAGATGTAGATATAATAAGGCTAGACAATGGAATGTTGAACACCACAATTCACCGGAAAGCCTGTTATAGAAATACTTTACTTCATCGAGAAAGTATGCATCCTCCATTTGTCTTCAAAAACGTAGTCATGGGTCAGGCTATGAGAGCTTCTAGACTCAATCCAGCCCATGATGAGTTTATGACAGAGATTTCCAAACTTAAAGAAAAGTTGATTGACAGATGTTATAAACCAAATGAATTAAATGAAGCTATTAGTGTAGTGAATTCTCTTAGAACTACTAAAGCGAGACCATATTTTTCAGAAGGCGTACCTACCTACTGAGGCTCGCCCAGAGAATTCCTTGATTCCAGCACATTTAAGAATACCTTTATTTTACACCTCAGATATGGTTAATGTTAAGAGAACATTTGAAAGACACTGGAATGTACTTTTGTTAGATGAAAACATAGCTAAGATAGTAGGACTTAGACCCACCTATGCCTTTAGAAATAGAAGGAATTTGAAACGTATTCTTTGTCATCGTCCATTGGGAAGGGAACCTCTTGATTATACTAGAAATTCAGTGAACACCAAGCCATGTAACAAATGCAAACAGTGTTTATATATAGATGAGAGGACTTCATTTATACATCCTATTACAGGAGCTGAATTTAATTTTTATACCAACACTAGTTGCCAGAGTGAACATGTGGTTTATTTAGCTAGATGCATTTCCTGTGAATCCTTCTACATAGGTAAAACTAATAGAAGACTCAGGGAACGCATAAGGGAACATGTCTACCACATTCGCATAGGCACCCATACTAATGCTTTAGCTAAGCATGTTATGGACAGAGGTCCTAATCATACATTTATTTATTCAGTAATTCAAGCCTTTAAACTTAGTTTATGTGGAGGTGACATTCATACATTCACAGAAGAAAATGAGCTTAGGTGGATTATTAGATGTCAAGCAGATAGAGAGCCTGGTCTTAATGACAAAGCCTCACTCAAACCTGTTTTGAGAAAGAGAAGGCTTGTAGTGTCCACCTGAATCATTTAATAGTGTATTCTTCGACAAGAATTAGTTTATAAATATATTTTTATTTAAATAAAATATTGTATGTTTATATATTTTATAACATTTTTAGGTCAGCATATTAGAAAGTATTTATTTTTAATGAAATAGATATATGCCTTTAAATATGTTTTTAATTGAATGACGTATTGATTTGTTTTGCCAATAAAATGTCTTTTTATAGTATTTAAATGGCAGAATTTTTTCATTACATATGTCTGAAGAAGCCGAAAGGTGAAAGCGCTCACAACTGATAACAAATCCTGGACTTTATCGCTTAGTCCGCATGTCATTGAATTACTGCTATTTTTTGCTGTTTGGTTTGCTGCTCTTATATTTTATGCCTGTGGGATATTGTGCTTGATATCTGTGGATGATTAGACTATTATTGTGGATTACACAAATAAATATTTTAACCGCCAGCTTGTCCTAAACCTAAAACAATTTCCTATCATATGATTTCAATACTAAAATACATTTAATACAGAATGCATTATTAAATTTAGAGGCATCTCCTGCATTTAAGTAAAGTTATTACTCTAAATCATTTTACCTAAAAGTCTGCTGAAATCGCCATCCTAGGATTTAAATCAATGTGATCCAAAAAAAAAAAAAAACCTCTGAAACCATCATCCTGTGTCACATGCTTGTGTAGAGCATCTTCAATCCATTTGTTTTTAATGTCATTCAAATGTTCATAAGTTATCCCATTAAACTTTTTGAATGATTTTCCTACATTAAAGGCTTCACAGGTCATATAGGTGGTAATATAAACTATGTCCCTGGACAAAATAATGTAATTACCTTTAGAGCACATAATCCTCTTAGAAACCTTCACAGTCATGATAGAGCTATTAGAAATAAATTTACATTGTTTAAAAAAAAATGAAAACTACTTATTTGTTTAAAGCTAGACAGATATGCTTCAGAAACTGTACTTAAAAAGCAGATTTTTAACACAACCATATTTTTTGTTAATGGAATTTGGTTTATCCCCTAGCAAAGTGTATAAATCATTGCTGCTGCTTAAAATATTTAGCTACTTTCTAAAATTATTTTAATACAGTGCTACTTTCAACACTGGAATTTTAAGGCAGAGCATTATTTCATCCATAGAAACTGTGAAGCCTTTGGAATACTAAAAATTAATTTGTATCATTTAAAGTGGGAATACTATATAGAACCTATTTCTTTTGTCAGTAATGTGGTCTAAAACATGTTTATCTTGCTCTCTTTGTAGCACCTTTTTAAATAAAATTTGTAAAAGAATTGATTGTTTTTATTATCTTTATCATTCATCATTAAATGTGAAACCCCTAACAGATGGTCCTTTTATAGTATTATTTTTAACAACTGCAGAATAACTACTGCCTGTCTGTAAATACAAATTTGCAAATGTTCCTTTTCTAAACAAATTAAGCACCAAATAATCATAAAGAGAATATTTAGTTAAAATTATATCTAGAAAATAAACAAGTTCATCTGATTACTAAAAAGTAAATTTTAAGAATGTTTCAGTACTTTGCAAATATGATACAAATGATTTCTACTTATCAGCTATATCAGACACAATAAAATAAAACAAACAAAAAAAATATATATATATGTGTGTGTGTATAAGTCTCCTTTAGAAACCTGAAATCCCACTTACTTGAAACCCACAACACAGAGATGAAAATCCCAACATCCAGGAAGACCAACCTTCCAGAACACCAATAAATCAGTAACGGTAAGTAGCCACTTGGCCAGCATGCTAACCATTGCCCCTTACCTCCAAGGTAGTCTGATCTCAGAGTTGGCATATTTAGTTAAGGGGGTGTAAGGAACAAAGAACCCCACATGGGTGGGTGTTTGTATGCTTAGGTGTTAGTGTGTTTGTGCATTGGGTGATTGGTTACTTATTGTTAGTGTTTTGTTGGTGTTCTGGGTGTTCAGTCTTCCTGGATGTCCAGTTTTTCATCTCTGTCTTTTGGATTTTGGGTAAATGGGATTTCAGGTTTCTAAAAGGGATCCATATATATATATATATATATATATATATATATATATATATATATATATATATATACATATATCATAAATGTAATGGCTGTAAAAGGCCATAAAGTTCATCCATTCAGAATCAAAAAGAAAAAAAAATATTTTCCATGAGGACAGGACTGCATTTAGGAAAGATGGTGCCACTGTCATGCCCATCACTACACCATTAACCTAAAATATTTTTTATTGAGTATCAAATTATTATTCAAAAGCAAATCCACAAACAAATATAACATATTGATATTTTAATTAGCAAAAGAAGTTTGACTTAAAAAAACTTAAATATATCCAACCCGTCATCATTTGGGATCACCATATATAGGTCAATAGTGTCATCAGTCACTAAAATGATTACTTCCTTAAAAGGAACATTCTTAATCGGAAATAAAGACCTTAATATAACCTGCAGGTGAGACCATGCAAGGCTTAACAAAATGTTCAACAAAAAAATACAAAGCCGTTCTGTTTTAGATCCAGAAGCTAAAATAATCAGCCTAAATGAAGGATTAACAGTATGCTTATGCAATGATATGGGGGGGGGGGGGTACCAAAAAACAAACACACAAACAAAAAAAAAAGAGGAATCTAGGAAACTCAATATATAAAAGTTATATTGTCCACCATAGATAAATGTGTTTGTCAATAGATCATTTAAAACAAAATCAATATTCCTGCATGTCTTTTGTAATTCCAAACAAGCCACATTTTGATAAAATACATCAACTTTCAGAAGTTCATAAATTCCTGCAAAGTATGGGTCAGTGTCCATCGCCCCTGTCCCCACCTGTCTCCACCTTCATAATAAAAAAAAATGTGTTATTACTTAATTCAGTCAAAACTTTCTTAGTCATTAAACTCAAATGATAAAACATGTTTTTTTGTGTGTAATATGTAAAGCAACACAAATGTCAGACCCGCAAGCCTTTTCAAAAGTGAGCAATGGAGAAATCAGTGGGGTATTATACATGCTAGATTTTTCTCAACCTGCTACCAAAATCCAGACAGCAAACATGCTTGCAGCAAAAAAGAAATAGTTAGTCTCACAAAAAGTTTCAATTTCAAATCAAAGTTATTTTAATATTTGCCCTCCTTGAGGAAACAAATGAAAAAACATTTGGAAATAGCCCTTTTATATAGAAAAGAAAGCTACTTGGATCTCAAATTATATACTTCAAAATCATCAACACTTATGAGTTCTTGCCTTGCCATCTGTTCCTCCTGTCACAACCTTGCCAGCTCAGCCTGCCCCTGCAAAGACATGATTATCCTCAAAACCTGAGGGCCTGTTGTAAGTTCTGGAAGGCTACTGTTTAACACTGCCTATTACCTATTGAGTGGAATGTCTCAGTTTGTGCTCTTGTAAAAAAAACTTCAAGTTATGAATAGCCATTGTGGTCACTTCCACATATGTAGATGGCTTTTGTTTGGTAAAACAGTTAAGGGCTTACCTAAGGAATAGGCAGACTAATTTTTGTTAGCCTCCTCATCACAGACCAACTTTTTCTTCCTCCCCTATTGTGCAGTACTCCCATGACACTCAATCTAATAAAAAAAGACTCAAAAATCTGCCTTAAATCTGCAAAAATACCCATAATAAATTATACACTGATATAAATTAATAATCTCTTTTTCAAGCGTAAATGCCAAAAAATACAAAAAAAAAAAAAAAAAAAACGGTGCAAAAGTGACTTTTGCTGGAAAAGAAACACAAAGAATGATGACGTCTTTTATTGAAGATGAAATCTCTAAATACATTTTATCTTGTAATTTCTTGGTATTCGTTTTTCATCATGGTGATTTTCCCATCATTGTCTCATTATAACATTGGAGAACCACCATAAGGTCTCAATCCTCTCTGTCAAATGAATTGAGATGTGTCTTGAATAGGCCAGACTGAATAAAACCTCTATTGGAAATTTTTGAAATTCCCAAGCCCTTAGGAACACACATTCTGCAAAATAAGAGCTGTCCTATTGTAAGGACTTCATTATAAAAACATATTTTTCAAATGTTTTAAGCAAATCAGGTAAATCAGAATGGGCAGACCCAGCACAGTACCTTGACTATATCAAAAAGAGGGCATATCAAGCAACTTAGTAAGCACCTCCCAATCCTTAGTAAAGCCAGTATTACTCCAGTCATTACTGATATTGGCAGAGCCTTCTTTCAGGATTTGTTTTCATTATTAATCTTATTAATTTGTGCTATTCCACACACATAATCATTCAGATATCTTACAGGACTGCAAAATTCATCAGGAATGGAATGAATAGTAGGGGTTTCATCAGAATTAACTAAAGCTTGCAAATCCATCTGTATCAGAAAGTCTAACCAAACACAATAAAAAACAAAGACTTATAAACACATTTTTGGTAAAATAAATAAAACCAAAACCAAAATAAAGAAAATGCAAGAAAGTTCAAAACACATATTTAGCACATTCCACTTTGATATGACTTCTTCAGAATATAACAACCATCACAAATACAGGCAATAAATAATTCTGCAAGTATGTCACATGATAACAACCAACCAATTCTAAAATTTAAACAATTTCCTATCATGTGATTTCATTTTTAAAATACATTTAATACGCAATGCATCATTTAAGCCTGGAGCAACTCCCACATTTAAAGAAATGTGTTACTAACTCATTTAAAGACTGCTGACATCTTCACACTTAGGATTTAAATCAATGTGATCCAAAAAAAAAAATTATGAAACCATCACAATGGGGTGCATGATATATATATATATATATATATATATATATATATATATATATATATATATATATATATATACACACATTGTCAATAGATTTAGTTTTAGTGTTATTCAAATGTTCAGAATTTCTCCTGTTAAATTTTCTAATCAATTTCCCTCTTAAAAAGCTTTACAGGTCATATAGTTGACAGTGTAAACTATGCCTTTGGACAAGCAAACAAGTATAATGACCTTTAGAGCCTATAATCACTCGCAGACCCTCACAAAGCAAAACTGAGCTATCAATAATGAGTCTATATTGTTTACAAAAACACATTTAAAAGTATCTATGGCTTATGGCTACTCAGATATGATGTTGCAGTGAAGTGGTGGACTTGTTTTTTTCTGGGCAATATTTGCACATTAATACCCTATTAGAGAACATTTGTACAGGGTATTGGTGCACATTTTCCTCATTATCTAGGATCTTTAGTCTTGAATGCATCCATAAATAAAATGGGTACTTCCGTTTACCTGGCAAATCTAAATCAGTATGTACATGACTCAACAATATTATGTGCAACTTCTTCAAACAAAGTTCTGTGATGACCTACAGCATTCATTTACAAAATCTGAAAACTACCTTGAACAATCAAAACTACTCCTTCATTAAAATAAAACTAAACCAATGGTGTTTTCATCTCCAACCCAACAATCAAACTATTGAGACTTAACAATATTATCAACAAGACTAGAACAAAACTATTGCAGATAAAATTACTGAGAATAATAGCTGACCATAGTTTAAGATTATGTACGCACCTGCAACATACAATTCCTACATCCCTATACAGAAAAAGAAACAGAAATGAGAATTTCTTTATAAAGCCAAAAATTTCCTAATACAGTAAACTCTGAGTTAACCGGCATCCATGGGGATTGGTAGATGCCGGATAACTGTAGTTTCTGGTTGCTTGAGAGTTACTATTAAAACTTGGCCTGACTAATACTGTACCCTATACTATTTGTTTGATTTGACTTGTTCTTAAGTTGGGGAGAGAGGGACTTTATTCCTATTTTCCTTTCTAAAACTCTAAAACTCTAAAACTGTAAAATATACTATTTCTGTGGGGGTGGGGGGGGGCAGATAGTGCAACACAATTTTCTACTGTATTGCTTTGATTTTTTTGCCGGTTACTTGAGTTTCAGTTAACTGAGATTTTATTGTAAAATATTCACTTAAAATCATAGTACAAACCTATTGTCGACATAGTCCCCTACACGTCTAATCAATTTTCACTGTCTACAGTCCCCATAGCTAGCCAAATTAGAACAATCTTACAATAGAACTGCAAACCTCACATGTGATCACACTAGTAAAACACATCACTATCTTATATACTTCAGTCTCTTAAGTAATTGCATCTTTCTAATCTAATTACCTAGGCTCAATGTAAGGCTACCCACACCATCCTACACACCCATAAAGATGCTGTTTCACTGACTATGTATTTATCTATTTTTGTTTTTTACTGGGAAAATCCCAGTGGGTTTTAGTAAACCCTTTACAGCAAAAGTTCCAAACATTTTTACATCCATAATTAAGTTAATAGTGCTACTTCTATTAGTTTATAACTTCTTCAACAAAAACTGGGAAGAAAATGCTATAGAACTTTGGTTGTGGTACTTAATGTAAATACAATTTTGAGAAGCAACAGAGATAAAAAAATGAATAGCAGGATGGAAATAACTCCACAACTGCGATGAACTACCTAACAGGAGGGACAGTATAATAATTATATTTGTGTATGAAATTATTTAAAAGGGAAAGATGTGGCCAGCTGATAGTTAACAGGAATAAAAATGCATTAGCAGGACAGGTAGTAGAATTTGAAAGAGCAACGATTATGTACGTAGGACCATAACTTCAAATAGGTAGAACAGTATTAGAGATCGGTTGGTATTAAACAAGAGACAAGAGAGATGCTGACAGAGTATGAGCAGGAAACGGAGAGCAGTACAGTATGATAGGGAATTCATTCTGGAGTTCTTCCTGGTTAGATGTCTAAACTGGAAATATTTGGAAAAGGAGAGCTGGAATTAGGTTCATATTGAAACGTCAGGACTTAAAATGCTGAGTGCTGACACAACAGAAAAAAAGACTGAAAACACAGGAGAAAGTCACTTCAGTGGCCTTGCTTGACAAAGGCACTGGAAACTAACTTTGGGCGGCATGATGCCAGGGAATCTTCTTGGGGTAGACTTATATAGGATCCAGGGCTGTTAGCCTAGTACACACCTATGAACCTATGAACTTATGAAGAAGAGCAAATCTTGAAAATCGCTCTTCTCCTTTAAACCTCTTTTTGCAGGGGCAGCTAGTCCTGTGCCTCAACCTACTTGCTCTGATCTCTCTCTCGTTTGCAGCATCTGTTGATACTAACCTACACTCTGCTCAGCACTCATAGAAAAAACTGCCAGATTTACTAACAAGTCTCCTGCCTGAACTCATTACTGTGAGTCAATTAAACAACTACATTGGCTTGCATTCTCTGAAGCTTTCTCATTTTCATTCACTTAAAACATGCACATAAATTCCTGTATTGTTTTGATGCATGTCCAGAGTCTCATGTCCTGGTACTCTACAGCTTGGCCCCTTATATCCTTTGAAAAATTCCTGACCACTATCACTTTCTCTGTCACTGACTCATATGATAAAGCTGTCTGCTCATACACTGTGTCCAAACTGTGGAACTCTGTCAGTCTATTTCTCCATGAAATTACGAAGCACAGACTATTTAAATCTCAGTTAAAACATATCCCTACTCTAAATGAACATATTAGCGCTCATCTCTTTCAAGTGAAGCACCATCTGTCTTTAAACTACTAGTCACAACCTATTCCAGCTCTACTTTTCCAGACACTTGCAGTTTAGATATCTATCCATCAATAACCTGGGAATGAATTCCTTATCACAACCTGCTGCTTTCCTCTTACTGTTCATACTCTCTTGACATCCCTCCTAGCTCTTATTTAACACCAGACAATCTCTAATACTGTTCTATCTATTTGAAGTTAAGGTTCTAGATACATAACCCTTTGCTACATCAAATTCTACTACCTGTCCTGCTAACCACCAGTAGTTTATTCAGTTAAGTAATTAGGTGTCCATTTGCCTATTTAATAGACTAAACTACCTGAAACTTCAACAAGATACCTTTGTTCCTCATCTGCTAGCTAAAGTGATTTTATCTGAACTAATCCTCTGTACTCTGTTTCTACTTAGTCCTGTCACCCTCTGGGTCACAGGTAGGATACCAAACCTGACTTGAGCTTTCTGGATTACTTCTGCTTTTACTTTAGAAGTAGACAGGTAGAGTAGAGACAGGATTAAGATTCATGCTATGAGTTGGGATAGGCGGTATGGTGCTAGCACTGATAATAGAGGTGGCAGCAGCGGTAAAGTAGCAGTTAAAAGCATTAGCAGTATTTTAGTCAATTTCATTGGAATTTGGATTGGGTTGGGAAGGTCTGCCTGGTTTAAGATGTTAAGCCATTCCAGAATTTTTGTAGAGATTTCACATGTTGACTTTGCATGTCAGAAATATTTTTTAATGTCTGGGAATTTGTGCTTTAGTGATATTTCTTAAGAGAATAATAAATATCACAGAATGGCATGGTTTTATTACTTTTATTAGCTTTCCAATGTTGCCAAGCTTTATGTCTTTATTTAATAATAACTTAGAAGGTGGTGGTCAGTTATTAAACTGACACACACCCCACTGAGAACTGAGCTTACCTGAACCAGCAGTTTGTATTCGCACAAAAATCTAAAAACTCATAACATAACTGTCTGTTGTCCGTAGACATTGCTAGACACTGGAACTTGATCCTAAAATATATCAGAAATGTCTCATCCCACCTAGAAATTAAAATTCCATTAAAAAGATACAAACCAACAAAATGGTCTTGCATTTATACTACCCTAATTAGTAAGTCTTCTTCTTATGTAATCAATTTAAATAAACAAAAGAACAATCATCATACTTCTGCTAGAATGATCTTCTGTTCTGGTTAATTGCTTAAAGTGAATTGTAAATGTTTGAATAGGTTATGCGCATGCCTCATTTGCTGTTTGTGGTGTGAAATGAACATGTGAATACATGCACTATATAGATGTATGTGATCTCATCATGGCCATGAACTGTATAGTCACATAATATGGTGATTACATGTTAAATTATAAATACAACAACATTATATTATGCAGTTTTAATGCTAACCCATGCTTTCTGCCTGGGCAAAAGAATGTAATGTAAAACTTTTCTCCAGGGGCCTCCTCTGAAAGAACTGAACTTTTTCCAGCAATCAAAGCAAAAAAAATAAGCGAGTAACTAAATTTTAAATAATCTGAGATAAAGGCTTCAGATATCTCATAGAATGCAGGTTACTGTTTGCATTTCAGAAGATGATATGATAAAAGGCTTATAGTGACATGCATTATCTAAATAGATTGACATTTGTAATTGTAATCGCCACCATTATTTATTGACATCAGTCCATTCTGTGTTGTCTTAAAAATCTTAAACTTACCAAACAGAAGTACAACATTCTGAAGCAAAATGTGCCATTTAAGAGGTATGAATAACAGATGAAATGTATAGCATCGCTCTGCCTACAGCAGATCCTGTGAAATAACACCATTACCGATTAACATGCTCAGTTTCTTACACTGCACATATGGACAGAAATAAACTGTCTGTGCAGTGAGCAAGATATGTAGGTGGGTAGTTCATTATTATGCAGCCTTATCTCCTCCAGTGAGCTGTGGGCAAAATAATTCAACCAAATACCCTTTACTTAAACCATATTGGGGAATATACTAATTTCCCAGTTTAATAACTTGCAACAGTGGTCACTGCATTTATAAAATTGCTACATATAATGAATAAAACTCATGAACACTAAAATCAACAAAAGGACAGCAATTAGTGATTAAATTCTGTATTTGTAGACTTCGTGCCCTGGACACTCGGTGTGGACGTCCAGGCCTTCATAAAATGAACTGAAAAATCAGAAATGTGATTTACTAAGAGCACAGTGATATAATAGGATCAGAAATATGTTATTACTTAGTTTATTTATTAAGTGACCTGCTGAGTTATTAAACTTTGTTGTGAATACTAAGAGCTTATTGTCTGAGATTGGCTCACTACCTGGAGTGGGTCTCTGCAGGGTATCTTAAAGTGCTGGACATTTTTCTGGTGCATGTATAAGTGTGCCTGTGGTAATAAATTGTGAGTATGTTAAATAATTGCACTGTTCAAGCCAGTTTAGTTGTTAAAGGGCTCTGCAGCTACTCCACAGTTAATCCATTAAGCAACTGAGGGGCAAACTTATTTATTTCTTTGTTTATTTGCCTTTGTTGACTCAGTAAGTACTAGGTAGGCTGGTCCTGGACCAGTTTCAGGCACCTAGTCCTGGACCATTTTCAGCCACAAGCCCAGTGCCAAGTACATTATTATGCTGCAAAGACAGACATTATGTCGCAGGACTGCTCAAATTCTTCAGAATGTGTACAGACACACGTATCTGTCTGTCTGTAGGAATAATACAGACATTGTGATTCACAGGCAGCTATAATCAGTACAAAGAGCAGCCCCTGCCATTGAAATGCAAGACAGTGTCAGTTGGCTGAAAACAGGTCTGATGTTCCCCCAGCCAGGGGACTGTAATACACAGCACCAGCACTTCCAGTAATACAGTATAGACACACAAAATGGTAGATAAAGCTTAAACCTAGCTGCACGTACACACAGATATCCAATTAACAACATTGCTCAGTAAAAAAAGAACAGCCATACATGTATGTAACGGTATGCAAGGCAACATGCATACTACCAACAGGGTTAAAAAAGGCTACTGAAATGCTTTAAGGTATTGACAATATTGTGATGAAGAATAGCTGCTCCACAGTTGCTCAACTGTGGGACAAACTTATTTATTTCTTTGCTTGCCTTTGTTGATGGGTAGGTGCCAGGTAGGCTGGCCCTGGGACCATTTCAGGTAAAATCCCTTGTGCCAAACACAGCTACAAATGTGGTAGAAATGTTTAAACAATGTGCAAATATTAACACATATGAATTGATGAAATCCAAGTATAACTACATAAGTAGTACAAACACTTGCAGTGTTAGTGGTACAACAGGTAGCACACACACTTTTGGTGCAGAAAATGGGCTTTATTACCACACCAGATAAATGAATACCTGACACTGCAGTGAACCATAAGGGGAGGGACATATTCCTGAGTGCGCTGTCCTTCAAGTGAGATGTTAAACTGAAACCTGTATACCTAAGATGGTGGTGGCTCAGGTGCATGTAAAAGATCTCATGGTACCTGTTGAAAAGAATATGAGACGTTCCTCAGTGCCCAAGCCAAATTCCCCCTAGTAGTGTAAATATTGCCTCAAGTCTCTATGGAAAAGAGTCTATTAGCCTAATGGAGGGTAACTTGATCAACAAAGGATAAAAACACATACATTTACAAATTCACATTGTTGATTCCAACTACTGTACAGAAGTCAATTTGTATTTTCAGAAAATAGATTGTTTCCTGACAGAAAAGGATAAAAAGTGTACCTGAACAAGTAGTCCCTATTTCAAGACTCCTGGAGTGCTTTCATTGATATGCTCTGAACAACTCATGCTGGGAGATTGTAGAAATGTTTCTGTATGTCAACAACCCTTTCTATGAAGTTCTACTATTCCAAAACAATTTATGCTCAGTATACCATACTACACCAAGCTATCAAGGCTTATGTAAATATAGATAATTCTACAGAGATCCTCCATGAGCCATCACTGTATGCTACATAAAAGAAGATTCATGCAAGTCCTCCAGGGTGGTGCAGTTCCTATTCCTGATTTTAAAAGAAAGTAATCCACAGTACCCCAAAGAATAAAATGGCCTGTTGCATGAAAGATGCATTTGCAATGTTATAGCACTGCTTATGTTAGACAATGGGGGTCTGTGGGGTAGGATTCTGCCTCAAACCAGTTTAGTATATGTGGTTCAAAACTAGGTAGACATGCTGAAGAAGTGAGAAGCATTTTCAGGAGTTCTGATAAATTATAATTTAAAAACCACCATTCTTCAAGTTATGAAGTAAAAAGTGTTTTTTTTTAAGGTTTGACTGGCAAGACATTCATCTGCCTGCATTTCTAAACTGTTATTATTTTATTCACTGTCTAGGTAAATGCAGAGAATGAGTTGGTGTAGCAGCAAAGTAATGTGATCTTTATATCAGTATCTGATATAAAGGGGAAGCTGAATAACATAAATGGCCAAGAAATGGCTTCCTTTAGGCAGAACAAGGGCAGCTCACCAGTCTGCCCTAGTGAAAGGAATAGCTAAAATGACTTCCCTGGAGTCAGGCCCAAATGTGCAAGTGACCCAACTGCAGAAATATGTAACTACTATAAGTAAAACCCAAAGAACTCTTATGAAAATGCAATGCACATTTGTAGGCTCTGTGTTCAGGAACTATTCCTAGGAAGGATAGAGAAGGGAAAGTCTTCCTGTTCTCGGGATGTCAACTGAGGATACTTCAGGACTTTGCATCAGAAACTCTAAAGCAACACAAGACCTTTGTAGAGGAACAAGCACTTTACTTCAGGAATGTGATAAAATCTAGACATGCATATTCTGCAAAACTAATAATAAAGTGACAGATAACATGTACATGTTTACTCTCCCTGGTGTTGGAAGAAAATTATTGCAATTGATGTTTCTGGCATTACAGGTGCTAGAAAAGGCAAAAAAAAATAGTAGCAAGGTAATGAGAACTACAGTTGAGTATGGAATGATCAAAAAGATAATGAGGTCTGGAAAATTTGCAATAGTGTCACCCCAGCAATTAACCTAGATGTAAACAGCCTAGCAGTTTGTACTGGATATACTATTCAGTAACCACTATGAAACTAGAAGAGGAGGACCCATGTGCCACAAACATGGATACAGTAGAATCCAAGTCACCTGGGGAAACACCTCACCTCAGTCTGTTCACCTTCCAATTTATAGAAGACGTCATACAAGGGAATGAGAAATTCATGGGATACCAGCATCTTAGCAGCAACTGACCCAGATCTAGGAAAGGTAAAATAAAACTTTGTGTTCCTAATCTGAACTGTCACTGATTTGAGTTAAAACAGTATGTTATACATACCAAGCCCCAAGCGTAAAGCTTACTAATAGATTCACTAGAGCTTACTACAGCCATGCTGGTTTGATAAGTTTTCTCAGCCTTTGTTTTTCAACTATCTTGCTGCAGTATAGCTGAAACATTTTGCTGCTAGGTTCCGTTTGTCACATGATATCTTGCACTTCTCTTGAGGTATAAAGAATTAACTCCTTTAGTAAATATAAATAATTAACTCCTTTAGTAAATATAAAGTACTGAAGGAATGCAGGAAAAAATAGTTGCATATATTACTTCCATGCAGGAACACAAAATGTTTTAAATCATTGTAACTACTGTAAAATATCTTTGAAAGGGATGTGTCGTATATTAGCCGAAAAGGATGGAAAAGATATATTGTAGTGATGATGAAGTTAGAAGTAGGATAGCCATTGGCTATAATCATTTAAGACAAGAAAGGCAGGTGGGTTCATGGATGTTTTACTACACTAATGGGTAGGCTGCTTCAAGGATCAATATTCAGGCCAAAGAGAGATGTACCCTCAATCCTTGCCAACTTCTTTAGTGAACTTGAGGCAATGCAGTAAATTATAAGTGGTTACTTTTGCCAGATATTTAAATTCTATCATGACATCTGTCTGTGATAGAACTTAACCCTGTCAGAAAAGCAGAACAAATTGCAATGTATCATAAACCTAGTATTGAAAAGTATGTCATTATTTGATGTATGGAAACAAAATAATCCAGAAGAGGAGCAACGTACCTTCTCAGACCAGCCGGGTATGCCACCCAGTTGATTGGATTACCCTCTTGCCTAGGCTGAGGTTAGTTGATATTATTCCTCTGCCACTAAAAGACCACCTACGTGTAACACTCACCTTTATCCACAGCTGTCACCTCATTAGTCATGTTCATGGATGTCACATCTTCCAATACTTCAGAATGCCAACATTGTGGAGAAGTTAACAGGGAGAAGTTAACAAGGATGTGAGGGACTATGTAAGAACCACACCTATCACTTGTATGCCTACTTGCACCAGGTGAAATATTTTAGTTTGAAACTGAAAGTGTTATGCACTAACTGAAAGTGGTATGCACCGTGGCTAAGGCTGTTATGGAGGCACAAAGGAAGTCAGATATCAGAGAGTCTAAGCATTAAGGGAAGGTAACATAGAATGCCTGTAAGGCAGAGAAATTTAGGAAATCAGAGTTAGACAAAAAGTGTAAACATCTACATGAGGAACTGGGTCTTCTGAGACAGGAGGAGGGGCATCTTTATTTAGAAGGAATGGCTGTGGGTTCCTGGGAGGGTGGGGAATAAACAAAAAATTGCTAGCAAACAAGATTAAATGTAGAAGAAGGAAAGCCACTATTTAGTTAATGCAGCAGGAAGATTATCAGACAGAGATTAGCAGAGTTCATAAAATATTACAGTGTGCTGTATTCTGACATGGGAGTGGACCATAAAAGCAGGAGACATTAATGAGGTAATTTATTCTAAAGGCAACACTGACCAACTTGGTGACTACTGACATAGGGGAGAACGTACTTTGAGTAATTAAGAGATCAGTGAAATGTAAATTGTCAAACCTAGATGAGTTACACACAAAGCTATGCTGGTGTCTCACTAAAATGGTCATGTCAGCACTGGTGGCATTGTTTAATTTTTATAGGATGGAGGGATATAGATGACCATAATAATTGTTCTTCCACAGCTAGGAAAAGACCCCCAAGAGTATCAAAATTAACAACTAATCTCCATAATAAATTAAAAAAAATGTTACCTTTAAACATTCTAGAAGCTCAGCTCACTCCAATAGATCTCCCTGGTCCCACCCAGCTAAGGTGGTCTTGTTCCATATAGGAGCAGGACAAATCAGTTCTTCAGGTGTACATGCATGGCTTTGAAGTACACTCCAGATCCAACAGTAGATATTATGGTGAACTTTGAGAAGTCATTCAGTTTCATCAAGTGGAGTTAAATTTAGTGACACTTCACAACCACTGGTGCTGCTGGAGGTCTGTATAAAACCCCAGAGTCCAGAATACCAATAAACTCTTAGGTTCATAGGTTCATAGGTAGGTACTAGGCTATCTGCCCGAGGGCAATTATAAGCCTAGCCAGAGTGTGTCAGCTTTCGCCGCCCCATTGATTAATTAACTGAGCCTCTGTCAAGAAGAGCTAATGAAGTGATCCCAGGGGTGTATTTTCTGTTACCCATCCACTCATCAAGGTTTCTCTTGAAGAGTGTTAGTAAGGGGAACTGCCTAATGTAGATAGGAATTTTGTTCCAAAGCATGGGGAGTCACTGTGACTGGAATCTATCCCTCCAGCATGTTCTATTTATTGTTGTGGTGAGGTTTAGCTCACTAGAGTGAGTGGTTCGCAGTGACTTGGATTTCTTTAGGTGGAGCATGTCCATCAGTTCTGAGTTGGTCATGGCTTTGTAAGTCAGGCAGAGATCACCTCTGAGTAAGCGATATGCCACTGAGTACAGCTGGAGTTTTTCTAGCTTTCTTCTCCATTCAGGTTGGAAAAAGGAACTCAGCAGGGCTGCCCACTATCTCCTACCTTATTTATGACTGCAGTTGAACCACTGCATAGAATTACACATAACACACAAGGTTTTTTCAGCCTTCATGATGTCAAGATAAGGGTACTCTTGTTTGCAGATGACCACATGACTGTAATGAGTAACCCTAGAACTGATATAACAAAAGCAGTAGCTATCATAACAGACTTTTTTATGGTCCCTTTATGTCACTCTTACAACCTGTTCCAGTTACCCCATCCATTGTTGAGTCTGATAGGTCCTTCTATACTACCCCTGAACTTACTCCAATGAGCTGGAACATAAGGGAGGGGGGGCATGCCAGTCACTGCTTCAGCCATTTTTTTTTTCTTTTTTGCCCTGCCCTCTTTTCCCCCATCCACTGGGGCTTCATTACTTCCTTGAGGGAAGGTGTGTGCTGGGTACATGATGACATATCACCATGTCTCTAAAGCAGGTCAGTCAATGCCCCCAGCTCCTACTCCAATCCCTTTTTGGATTACACCCCCTAGCGTACCTAGCCTTCACCAGGCTGATCTAAATTTCAAGACAGTTTATGGGAAAGTTTTCAATTGGGTGTATGCTTGGGGAAGCTTGGGCTATTGTTAATTGCAAGGGTGTCCAGAATAAAGTGGTTATAGTGGCGACATTACAAGTGATTGATGCACTGCTGGTTGAGCAGTTTAAGTAAGCATTTAATGCTGTGGTGAGTTTCACCACACTGTATTGTATTTTAATTTGTAACCTAGCAGTATGCTTTTTATGTTTATTCACATTTTCTTCACTGTGGTGCAACTGTGGAGTTGGTATATATAATTTTGTGGGGTATGGGGGGGATTGTCCTCACATTGTTGGTGGGGGGGTTAGGTTTTTCAGCTCATATTTCTGTAGCCCATGGCTACAGAAATCCACTAAGTCAGAAATGAAAAACAGGGATAAAGCCTGGGAGCACTGGCACAAAATCAAAACCCCCGCAGCTAGACAAACATTCCTAGAACTACGCAACAGAGTCAAAAAGCTAATAAAACAGGACAAATTCCAATACTACCAGTCTGCCCTAGACTCCTCACAACACAGCCCCAAACAATTCTGGTCCTCCATAAACTCCATCCTCCACCCAGGTAAAGTCAGTACCCCTCCTCCTAACATCCCTCACTCCTCAGAAAATATTGCTACCTCATTCAACACACACTTCACCCAAACCATACTATCACTAGTTAAACAACACAACCCCCCTCCCCTCCAACCCCCACCTTCAACTAGTAATCCCCCCACTGCCTTCTCTTTTTCTCCTGTACCTACCTCCAACATAAAAAACTCTTAACTAAACTTAAACCCACCAAATTAGCAGCAGACAACCTCCCAAGTGAATACCTACAAATTGCAGCTGATGCTCTGGCCTACCCAGTATCCATCTTGATTAACCGATCTCTGTCAGAAAGTTACGTTCCCACATTGTGGAAAGTCTCACATATAATTCCCCTCCACAAAGGCGGACCCTCTGCAGAACTAACCAATTACCGCCCCATAGCTATTCTCTCTCCACTCTCCAAAATACTAGAGAGATGCATACACTCTCAGGTCTCACACAACCTCCTTACTAACAACCTCCTTTCCAGTACTCAGCATGGTTTCCGACCAAACCATAGCACCACCACTGCCTTACTCTCCTTTACTAACACTATCCTTCAGCATAAAAACAATGGCTATCTCTCCTCTGCTACTTTCCTAGACCTATCTAAAGCATTTGACATGGTCCCACACAACCAACTTATCTGTCCTCAATAACCTATCCTTCTCACAATCAGTCACCAACTGGTTTCAGAGTTACCTGTCTGACCGCCAACAATCCGTTGTATGGCAGAATGACATATCTCCCCAACTACCTGTCTCCATAGGGGTTCCCCAAGGATCTATCCTTGGACCCCTACTTTTCTCTGTTTACACCAATAATCTAGCCTCTGCCACCAAACATGGCACACTCATCCAATACGCAGATGACTCAACCATCATCTGCTCAGCCCAGTCCCTACCCAAACTGCAAAAAGTCACACAGGAAGCCTTTTCCTCTGTTGAAACATGGTTATCCGATGCCCAATTAATACTCAACCCAAACAAAACTAAACTACTCATCTTCCAACCCACCAAACATACTCAAAACAACTCTCACTTTAACATCACAGCAAAAGACAACACCACTATATACCCAACTGAACACACCAAATTGCTAGGAGTGGAAATAGACAATAAACTAAAATTTGACATTCACATATCCATGACCATAAAAAAAGTCCACAAAAAAAAGGAGCATTATACAGAAATAAACAATTTCTCACCAAAGCAGCAAAGATTTCAATAGCAAATTCCCACCTTATCTCCACCCTACTTTATGCTTCTCCAGTATATACCAACCTAAGGCAATGTGATCTAAACAAGCTAGGGACCTGCTACAACAACATCGCCAAATTCGCCATAGGGGCATCCTACCGTAGTCACCACTGTCTCTCACTTGCTGAACTGGGCTGGCTTGAACTCCCTCACCTCCTTCAATGGTATCAACTCTCACTCGCCCACAAACTAGTAAACCATCCACTAAATGTCCCATCCCTCCAGAATCTACTCCAACCCTATCGCACCACCAGACCACTAAGATCCAGCAACAAAAATCACTTGCAGATCACTAAAGCCAATAACTCTGCTGGTGAAGCACTATTCTCTTGCACCATAGCCAAATTATGGAACTCACTCCCACCCACAATTACCTCCGTATCATCTTGCACCAACTTCAAAACTTTATTAAAAGCGCACCTAAAAACATGCTGGCTATGCCCTTGCAACTCCCACTCTAATATCATCCACCCCATCCAACTACTACCTTTCTTTCACCTCCACTAACTACCTTGATGATAGCAAGCTCAGATGCTCATAAGCCTAGTACTTATTATACAGCAGGAACTTCTCATTGTTACATTTGTTAATGCCTGTTATGTACTTCACTGATAAAAATTCTAGTTGTCTACTGATGTACTATGTTCTTCATCTGTAAATATGTTGTAAGTAATTTCTATGTTAAATTGTTAATTGCTATGTAATCCAATGTAACTACTGTCTGTTTATTTTACTGTGGAGCTTTTCTCCCCGGGCCTCCGCTGAAAATGGACCCATGTCTAGTCGGACACTCCCGGTCAACAAATTTAAATAAATAAATAAAATAAATAAATAAATAAATAAATATTTCTTGGTATTAAATTTTTGATAATTGATGAGCTAAAAAAATTGATTGCCAAAATGACGTAGGTAAACTAGTTATAGCACCCCTTCTGTTTCATGCATTCTGACATTGCCTTATATCACCTGTAAGCAAGTGGCTAGGTAAAATAAATGTCCTAGGTAATCAATATGTCTGGCAAAGGAATGGAGGAAAACACCATTAAAT
The DNA here is from genome assembly GCF_019279795.1 of Protopterus annectens. NCBI lineage: Eukaryota > Metazoa > Chordata > Ceratodontiformes > Protopteridae > Protopterus > Protopterus annectens. The sequence continues at coordinate 268,438,960 of NC_056731.1, forward strand.
GTAACTGTGACCCCCTATATTGCAGTGTGTGTGTACCTTTCCCTCTAGGTCCAATACATCTGCACTTTTATTATGCGCTGTCTCAATTGTTTAGCTGTGTCCAGAATAATCTGCTGATGTGGGCTGTTTTGGAGGCAAGAACATTTCATTCATATTCATCTTGGGGATTATGAGGGCCCTTCCTATGCAATTTCAGTAATGGCCATTCTGAACTTAAGGTATACCATATAAAAAAGTCTGAGGATCCGACATCTCACTGGGATAATGTCCTATAAGCTTAAAATCAATGAATATACCTTCTGAGTAGTAAGGAAATGTTATCAGATGGGTATCAGACCTAGTGCAGATTGTGAGGAAATTAGAAGGCAGCTTTTTCCGGAAATATCTGAGGATAAGAAACATTAGGTACGTTATTAAGAGGTATAGGTAAAGCAACCTACAGGACAAGAAAGATTTTGTCTCCATGATTGGAGGAAATGGAGGAGGGATGGGAAGTGAGAAGTTCACACAAGTGGTATTTAAAGTTATACGAAAGTGCAACTGTTTTCATCTGTCAGAGCTATATGGCTCCACTGAGGAGTGTTATGAAAGGTTTTCTAACTGCATCCAGTGTACATATGAATGTGGATATATTCAACGAATTTTAGGATTGCCCACTAGTCATAAAGCATTTTTCCCCCAAAAACAAGTATATTAAAGTGTTAGCGATAAAAATGCAGAGACTCAGAAGGCTCCAGCCTACTGACTGTCAAAAAAAAAAACACATAAAAAACAGTAAACAATGTCATCATAGGACATAATAATACAGCCTACAGCCTGAAACTCCATTTGGTAATATGACCTCTTTTTTATGAGATTTATAAAGTAAGCAATACAGTATAGGTTCATAGATGTTTACTAAGCTAACCACCACAAGTGCCTTTTTAAGCCTAACCATGCATCCCAAATCTTTGACAAGTTCTGATACCCTTAATAAGTGTAAGCATCATGGGCCTGGGAGATTAACCATTTGCAGGTTATCTGTGTCCATTAAAGACATAGGCGCCAAACCAGGGATGAATTTCCAGTTTCCCATCCAATTGTCCAAGTTGCACTTGAATTGGGTTAGGGAGGAACTCTGCTTCACATGGATGGGAGCCTGTTCCATAGATGGGGTAGTCTCTGGGATACATACCTATCTCTACATCATGTCCTATTTATATCACATGCAAGGTTTTAAGTCTTTAGAACAGGTAATTCTGATGCTGTTTCTTTTCTGGATATGCAGGAGGTCCATCAGAGTGGAGTCTGACAATGCTCCGTATGCCAGGCATAGATCTCCTCACAAAAGCCTGTAGGAGACAGAATACAGGAAGAGGGCTTTGAGGCGGTCTGCATAGGACATTTTACTTATGACCCATATTATTTTAGTGAGGAACCTCTGTGGATGTTCCAATTGTTGGATATGCCTTATTAGGTACATACCAAAGGGAGCATTGTACTCAATGATAGGTCTGATGAATACAGAATACAGTGAAGCAATGACTTCCTTGGACTTAGATGCCATACCTTTGTTTATAAGTTGAGCAACATAGAATGATTTCTTCACCACTGTAGACATATGATGGTCAAAGGCAAGATTACTATCTATGTGTGTCCCTAAGTCCCTGACTACTGGGTCATCTCTAAGGGGTGTGTTGTCAATATGATAGTTACCAGGGATGGAGGACTTCCCAAAGGATACTTTATGCATTTCTTGGCATTTAGTTTTAGTCCATAGCACTGAAACTAGTTGCTGTCTGTGTCAGCCCCTCCCACCCGTTGTTGTCTGTGTCATCCCTTCCTGGAGAACATTGTGTCAGTGTGAGATTCAATGACAACTCCTAATTTACAATCTTCTGCAAATTTAGTCAGCCAGAGACCACTGACATTGGCCTTGACTTCTAAGAAGTAAATGCCAAAAAGGAGCGGTCCAAGGACTGATCCTTGAGGGACTCCACTTGTGACTGGCCTCTTTGTAGAGGTGAACTCCCCAATTCTAACTTCCTGGGTACTGTCTGTGAGCGAGTTGGCTATCCACTGGGTGACATGCAGGTTTGTACCTAACTTTCTGAGTTTGTTAACAATGCCTGAGTGGGGTATGGCCAGGTCAAGATAGGCAGTGTGAACGATTTTGCCCTCATCCATTGCTTTGGTGGCCTTTTCAAAGAAGTCCACCAGGTTGAGTAGGCATGATCTGCCCTTGACAAAACCAAATTAGGTTGGGTCCAGTGTTTGGAGGTTTACTATATGTCTTTTGATCACCTCCATGATAATTCTTTCCATCTTTATTATGGGATTCAGGAGGTATAACCTGTCAGTGTCTCTTATTGCCTTTGTATATTTACATATTCAAATTAATAATTCCAAAACCATACCATATACAAGCTCTTAAAAATATTGTCTTAAATCTTGCATGATGAGGAACATAACTGCATTGATATTTGACCTCTGTATGGTGCAGCTAATTATTTAGAATGTTTCATTTTCATAATTCTCTAATTCCTGAACAGCAAGTAAGACAAGCAGAACTTATTAGTTTCATGAAATTGCACAGCTGGATGAGCAAAAGCATTCTGGGATATTATACGCTGTTTACAAAAAAAACACAAATTCATACTTACGTATTTACTATGAGTTACAAAATTCAGTCTTATACCTACAATCTTAAGAATATGACAACTGTAAAGATTAAATCATGACAAATAGTTTACAGTTTTACACTTATTTATTAGCGCACATGTTCTAGAGTTATGAACATTTGTATGAACGGTGAGGACATAACTTGATTTTCTCAAAAAACTCAAGATACAACCATTTGAATTGAGTACAAACTTCCAGATATCAATTAAAGGTAATCAGTTAAGTCATTCAAAGTAAAGGTCTGGATATTCTTGGACATCAAACTCTACATCTTTAGAATGGAGGTGTAGTTTTGGACATGCATTACACAGACAGTGCATCTTGTTTTTAGCATTTCTCCTTGGAACATACAGAAAATGGGTGGACAGCAATAGACAGAGCAAGTCAAGGTGGCCAAAAAGGGCAATGTGACACACCCTTAAAGGAATAACAAACTCCCAACACTGGGAGGCACCACTGCATGCGACTATAATAAATAGACATTTCAAAGTCCCTTGGAGGCTACCCTTTCATATCAAATGACATGTGCTATCTGGACTTCCCAGGATGAACCACCCATCTTTAAATATCCTCATGGTACATCCCTTAGGGTCTGAGGCACAGCAGTACCAATCCAGACTTCTGCACAGGTGACTTGGTTCCTGGAGATCACTAGGTACTTCCGGGAAGGGGGTCTACCTCTGTCCCCAACTTAGACAGGTAGGAACTCTCCTTGCATACAAGACACTGTTGCCCTGCTCCCTTCTTGACATTGCAGGTAAACCTACCACTTGTTGCCATTTCCCCATAGCCAGGTGCTCTCCCTTCCTTGCCCCTGAGCCCTGCCAGGGTCACTTCCTTCTCCATGTCTCCTGTAGGCTGCCCAGTTTTGCCACATCATGTATGCCCTAGGGCCTCCCCAGGAACGATCCTCCAATTCCACCCAACCCAGTGGAACTCCCCTCAGCTAAGGAGGGACAGATTCATACTCATATGGGTTTCCAAATCTCATGTTTTACCAATCGAGAGCCTTATATGGGACTTAGTAATTTTTTGGGACTGTCAACCTGAGACTCTCATACTCGTAGGGTGCCCCCATTGTCAGATCATGTGATCATGTGATCCTTGGGGTCGACAACAAACCAACCCTTCTTTGCTGCCCAGCCTCATTGAGCTTTCCTTGAATGCCGAGAGGCACATCCATTCTTGTCCGGACTTCTGAGGAGGGGACATAGTCTCTATGGCATGCAATGAGGACTTTAGGGTAGGGGGTCTGCCTCTGCTCCCACCTTACTCAAGTGGGAGCTCTCACCTACACAGAGGACACTGCTGCACCACACCCTTCTTGACATCTGCAAGGGATTCTGCTCATTTGCAGTTGTTTAATCACAGCAAGATGCTCTCCCTCCCCAGCCCCTGACCCCTGCCACAGTCACTTCCACATCAATGTTTCCTGTAGGCTGCCCAATTGTGATGAATCAAGCATGCTGTAGGGGCTTCCAGAGTGACTGTCCATCCAGTACTACCTGACCTTATGCAACTTCCCTTGGTGCTGTAGAGCAGATCCATTCCCATCTGGGCCTGTGAGGACATCACTTAGTGTATGGCATACAATGAGAACTTCTAGGTAGAGGGCTTATTCCTGCTCCTACCTTACACTGTCAAGAGCTCTCCCCTGCAAGGATACCACTGCTCTGCAACATTTTTAACTTCTGTAAAGGAATTTACTCCTTTGCTGCCATTTACTCACAGTCAGGAGCTCTCTGTCCCTGGCCCATGGCTCTTACCAGGGTCACTTCCACATTCATCTCTCCTACAGGCTGCCAAATTATGCTGGATCACATGTGCCCCTGGGGCATCCCTGGGAATAACCCTCTAATTCCACCTGATCCAGTAGAACTCCTGTCAGCTACAGATGGGCAGACCTGTTCTCATCTGGACTTCCATTTCTCCTGCATTACTGATCCAGAGCCTTACAAGGGACTTAATCATTTTTTGGGACTAGCAGTTTAAGGCCAGTGACTCTCATTCTCCTGCAGACTACCCCTAATGCTGGAACACACATGACCTCCAGGGCCTTTGGCAGACTGATCCTTCAATTCCACCTTGTGGAACTCCCGTCAGCTGCCATGATGTACGTTTGTTCTCATCCTGACTTCTGAGGAGGGGATTTAGTCTCCTGTGAGCACTGGCGACTCCCAGGGTGGTGGACCACAGCTCATCCCTTCCTATACAGGTGGGAGCTCTCCTGGCTTACAGCTTTCTGCTGAATGCTCTGTTTCAGACTTCCATCAAGGAGCACCGCATGACCCTCCATACACAGGCAGGAGCACTCCTGGCAGATCATTTCTCACAGATGTTCCCTTACAAGCTTCCATCAGGGAAGACCTCACCCACTCTGACTTGCCATTTCAGCACAGCAAGGAGCTATCCCTCCCTGGCCGTGGGCCCTTCTCAGAGTCCCTTCCACCTCCATGACTCCTGCAGACTGCCTAATCATGTCAGATCACTCTCAGGGGATAGATCCTCTGATTCTGTCCTACCTCATGGAACTCTGCTCACCTGCAGGGCCTCAAATTCACTCTCCTCTGGAATTCTGTAATGCCAGTTCTTCCCTTTGCCTTTCACTTAGAGGTTTGAACCTCAAACATCCCCGCACCACTTGTGGCACACCTCCACCTTGCTGTTCATCAAAGTGATGAATGAACATGCAGCACTTGAAGCAACCTGGCTTGTGCCCCTGCAGTATGAGGTGATGCCTTTCACAGGGCAGCATCCCCAACATGTGAGATGAAGATCAGCTAGCTGAATGAAGAACCCAGTCCAGCCCCAAGTCTAAAACCCCTTTGTCTGCAATGCCAGGGCCCAGATTTGGGTCCTGGCTCACTAGGGCAGTGCTTGATGAGCCCACATTGACAGATGAAACCCCACCATCTGGCCCCAGGTGCAAAATGGTCAGATGCCCATATCTCCTTCATTGTAATGCCTAGGAGGCCTGGATTAAGGATCCCAGTCCCTCCTAGGCTCCTGAAGCACTTTCTCACATGGTGTACTCTCCCATGCCTAGGAGCAGGTAACACATCAAAAAGACCCACACACTCCTGGGGCTGCCCTTAAGCTTGGGTCCACAATCCTCAGTCCCATCCCAGCCACAATGTAGTCTGGCTATCTGGGCTGAAGCTGAGGTGCAGGAAGAGTGGCAGGGAACCACAGGCTGTACAGGAAATTGCACCTTGGAGAGTTCACAGCCAGTTCCTGTATGTCCAGCATCACACCCCTACCTGGATCCTGACTCCACCATTGAGCAAAATGTTAACAGCAGTCTGGACAACAGGCAGCAATGAGCAAGGGAGACAGGGAAGCAAGAGGATGAGGCGTCCCTACTCACAAGGGTGCAGAGTCCATTCCTACTCTGTGACAAAATCTTGGCTTGAGGTCTGACTTTCAATAGATTGTAGCTTTTTGCTGATCTGCTACATGCAAAGACCTGACCCAGATTAAGGTCATCAGCCAATAATTTACCATATGGTTCCACATGAATGCTATCCCTGGCCAGTTAGAGATCTGCAGCATTGCAGTATTGTTATGTTTACTCAGAATTCTGACTTAGAGATGATCATGTGATCATGTGTTGGAAGGAAGCCTTCTAGCTTAATTTTGTTTCTTAGAACTAGCAGTTTTTTAGTTTCAGCACTTGTCTGTTTCTATGAGCTCAACACTTGTTCAGAACTTGTAAGCACTAAATAAGCTACAAATTACTACAGCACTCAACTTTCCTCACTTGTCTAGAGGAAAACAGTTTCTAGTACTTAACAAATAAGCACCTATCCAGGCATGTCTAAGTGTCAGCTCCCGGTGTTTTCTCCTGTCTACCTGATGAATCTGGGCATCTTGGAGCTATGCAGCAATTGCCTCATGTAAACAGACAACCCTCTCCTCCTACCACCCAACACTACAACCTGTGAGAGATGCACTTATAAAGTCAAACTGGAAGCAAAACTCTTCACACAAGACTGGACTAGACAGTCACGAGGAGAATGTAAACACTTGCACCACACCACACATCACATAGTCCCTCAAAACCTACCACCAAAACACCCACATAGAAACACAAAACACACACCTACATTCACGGAGGCTCTCAGTAAAAACCTGCCCAAACAACAGGGACCTCCAAAGCAGAAACACAAGCAACCTCCACCCCCCGACATAACTCAAATGACACATAGCCCACAAACTCAGTGTGCCACTCAACCACAGCCCATAAGGAATAACAACATACCCAACACTCTAGTCATAGGTGACTCTATGGTCAGGCAAACTGGTGTTCCACTCACCAGGCTAAACAAGGAGAAAGTTACTGTCAGCTGCCTGTCGGGTGCCAGGATTCACCACATAATGCATGCACTCAGGTCACTCCACAACAAGTACAAATATGACTCTGTCATTGTCCATGTTGGTGTGAATGACCTGAGACATACCTCCCTGGACTACATGAAAAGGGACATGAAGGAGCTGTCTGATCTTGTAGTCCAGGCAGGTATGACCCTAGCCCTGAGTAGCATCCTGCCATCACCCAGAATGATACTACAGTACAAGGACAAAATGATTGACTTCAACAATTGGCTAAGCTTCTGGTGTCATTCTAAGGGGATCCAGTATCTGTCTGCCTGGGATGACATGATCGACATACCATGATGCTTTGCCAGAGCTGGCCTGCACCCGTCGCCCCTGGGATTCCAGATACTGGCTAAGGCTCTAGCCACCCCTATAGTGCCTTTTTTAGGCAAGGTTCAAATGACAAATTCACCACCGTAACAGGTACAAGCAAGCAGAATCTGAGGGTATTGCTACACAATGCTAGAAGTCTAAACCTCAAAATGCACTCATTCGAGGCACTCCTTAAAATGGAGAACATCGACATCTGTGCAGTGACAGAGACCTGGTTCAAGACTCCAGAGAGTACTCCTGCATTACCAGGCTATAATTCATACCACACCTTTTGGCCAACTTACCTGGACCGAAACACTAAAGATGGAGGCGTGTCCATATTCATTAAGGATATCCACACCTCCAGGCTAGTTGCTCAACATAATGCATCCAAGATTATCCAAGTGCAACTAACTCTGGGCAAGACCGCAATCCAAATTGTAGCTTGCTACAGATCCCCCACCATGCCCCAGGATTCCCACTCCTCATTTCTTGATACACTGGAAAATATTAGGGTGCAAACTAACACCCCTAGGGAGTGCAGATAACTGGTAAACCATCATCAGCATCCAGGAACAGGCCAGATGTACACCACCACCTTCCAATATAGGAATGCATGGGGCCCAGGAGCAAGCTCAGCACAGCATGGATGAACTTCCCAGCTCAAGAGTCCAAGGGGCAGTGGCTCCTCTAGGTCTTACCTTGAGGAGAATGTGGGGGCCTGCACCAAGATGCCAAGATTCCCCAGCCATGTCCTGCGGGGGGCCTGGAGTAATCCAGGGCTGCAAAGTGCTTTCAAAATGTCAATGGTCAATGTGTTCTGCAATTCACATTATTTCTTGCAGTCACCTGCATTCTTTATTGATACAAAAGTTGAGTGATCCACTGCTCAGAGTCATATGGGGCTTCTCCCTTATTCTTCCAACCCACGTCATCACGTGGTGAAATGGGCATAGAATATCGACACTGCTACCTACTAATGTAATACACCAAGAGAAACAGATGAGTTTCTCAGTAATCATCATGGGTGCTCAGCCTGGGGTTACTAGCCTCACACTTCAGGAAAGCAGGGTCTCCTTCAGTGGCTGGTGGGGTCACCCACTTTGGGAAGAGTGGGAGACTGACAGTCCCTATCTTTAAACAGACACCCATATAGGTACCCATGAACAGGATCAAGGTAAGAGGACATTAGTACTGCAGGGAGGAAAGGAGGCATGCTGCTTGTCAGGATGGAAACCCTTCCCCTTTCAGGGTCACCTCATGGTGCATGGCAGAGGGCACTGTGATATGGGCACTCTCTCCATAGTCACCCTCCGTAATGAGATTTAGGAGGTATGCCAAGCATGACAAGGTCCTGCACTTTCTCCTACAGACATCACTTCCCGAACTACCTCCTCAAGAGAATATGGAGGGGGGGTTGAGCCAGGAATGTTTTGGGACAGAGGTAGAGGAGTTATACCTTGTTGACTGCCATATAGATGGAATGCCTCCATGGTCAGAGTTGGTAGGAGGAGCTGCAGGCTCTCCACAGGACTGACCGGCTTGAGCCTGCTGGCCTCCAGATGTGAAATGCAGGGCAAGACAGAGGAGAAGCATCTCTGGGGATGGCTCAATATCAGGCCTGCAGCATTAATTATCCTTATTCAGGTTGATCTACGGAAACCTTATGACTTTTACTTCCTCCAAATTGTCAAGTTTGATTTCCTTCTTGATGCATCACTGAGGCCAGGAAGAACTCCAGCAGGGCTCATCTGAGGACCTCATTAATCCATCCAATCTGTAATAACAATGGCAATATGTACAAAGAGCAAGGACTTAATCAACAAGATCTTATGACCTGCATTTACTGGAAATTCCTTGTTCATGAGGAATAATTGCAACCCACAGTGCCTATCATGAATGGGGTTCAGTGCATACCCATACCTATCAGCCAAGGGTAGACACATGTTAATGTATTCAGTTTAAGTATGTATGCAGCTTTGGATATCAAAAGGCATCACAGAACTGTTATTGCCCAATGAAAGCCACTATTCTCTCTAAAAAGCTGGAGATGACTGCACAAGACTGCATAATTAGTTAGCATGATGGAGTTTCTTCATTATCAGAGTTAACCAGATAAATAACTCCATCAAATAAGAACAGCCATGCACAACCACCCATAGAATCAAGAAAGAGCTAACAGTCTGTCAGTATTTTCTGTGTCCAGACTGGGTGAGGTTTTGTGTGCTGAATTAAATTAAGCTGCATGCTCCACGCCTGGTGGTGCCCTTCCATCAATTCCTTTAATTTACAGTTTTGCAACCACACTCCCCCCGCAACTCAAAGACTTTCATTTCCCAGAAAGCTTAATGGCAGGTCATGGGAACTATGCCAATGGATTGCTAGTCAGAATTGTTTACATTTGGAACTATGATAGTATCTCATCATCTTTGAACCTCTAACTTTCATTCTTGATTAATGAAAACTTTCTTGCCAAAGTTTTCACTTTTTTCTTCTTGTGCCAGACCATGAATTTCACCTGTAGCAGCACAATATGAATTACCCTTTCCATTTCTCTTAATTATGGCCCCAGTTGTGAAAGCTAACAAAATAGAATGAGAGTCCTATTCCATTATTCCTAGATGAAGTATTCAAGTGACCAGCTTGCTTTTAGCACTCTAATTTATTTCAAAGCAGATGCTTCAGACACCTGGGACACTCATTTAAAAGTATTAAAGTGAGTGCTGACAGGCAGGGGCTGGGACAGGTTGTACCTCTCCTCACAGTGGACTATCAACCTGATCCCAAGATCCAACTATGAGCTTTTTAACTGTAGCAACTTTAATAAACAGTATTTCAAATGTAATAACCATTACTACTGGCACCAAACATGCCCTGCAATAGATTCTCATTAAAGGATTTAAAGAGTACTCATTCCAACTACAGGACCTCAAAAGAAAATAGTTCATCACTACCTCCCCAAGTTGGAAGTGGACAATTTGCATGTCTGTTTCCTTCCTTCCTTGGATGTGGTAGCCATTTCTCAGGCTCCTTCCCCAAAATTGAGCCCTGATAAACCATTGCTTGTGGTCACCATGGTAGACACAAATAGTACCATTGAACTTTGACAGGGTAGACATTTGAATGTCATTTCATGACTGCCACAAGTTCAACTAGACTCACAAAAGCTGCTGGGCTGAGACCCTAATTGATTTGGTAACTGTTTGAAATGTCAGGACCCACTAGAGTGAGTCTTAAAATATGGAGACTAAATGTCCAAAAGAATGGACTTATATATATTAAGTCTGAGATGGTACTTCTTGGAATATTCCCTTTTCTCCGAGGTATGGTGAGTTTGTATATATAATAATGGGGGTGGTGGGCTTGCCCCCCTGCAAACGTAAAGTTTTAAGGAGAAAAGCAGTTTTCAAGATTCACTTTTCGCCTGGATTTTAGCCTTTTTTTCAACTTTTCAGCAATCACATTTTGAGTGACGTTATTTCAATAGGGAGTCAAATGTTTTTTGTCTGATAAATACACGCATCCCCAAATGACATTGCTTGTCAGCATGTATTAGCTCTATAATTACCACAGTTACCCAAGCAATGGTGGAAAACTCAAAGGAACCATAATTGATTTAATGAGTCATTTACCATTTAATCATAATTGATTTATTGAGCCATTTGCCATTTAATTGTGCCATCTGTTTGCACTGAGACTTACATGGCTTAATCTTTGAGACAAGCATATGCTCTTAGCATGCTCAACCATATATAATCACCTCGGTGGATGGGAGGAGGGGCCGAAACCTAGACTTCTATGACTGATGGGACCTTCTCCCCACAGAGGGGGTACCACAGGTGTCAAAAAACAGTCCCATAGGGCTCTGGATGACCTGGTATTAGACTTGGTCTCTGACAGTTGCACTGCAACACCCTTCTTCCTAAAATTCCTGCAGGTTGCCAAATCATGCCTGATCACACATGCCCACAGACTCTTCTTGGGCACAGAACCACCTATGCAGACCAATCACTTGGAATTCCCGTTGGTAGTAGATGGGCAGATCCATTCTCATGTGGGCTATGGCAGACATGCACTTGGTGCATACAAAATATCAGTAATGGGTTGAAAGAATGAGGCCCAAGGGAGGCAGAGACCTTTTGAGACAGCCAGTTAGAGTTGGGACTCAGTCTCTAATTGATACCTAACTCTATCCATCTTCCCATAATTCCTGCAGGCTGCCTAATCATGACAGATTGGGCCCTTCAGGGATATGGACCCACTCAATTTGGCCAACCCCAGGGAACTCCTCTCAGCTGCATAGGGGTAGCTCCTTTCTCATCCAGGCTACCAAAGACAAACACTTATGGCACAAAACCACCAAATGTGATCAACCCCATGGAACTGCCCTCACCAACAGACAGCAGATCCATTCTCATCCAGACCTCTGAATCCCCAATATTACCAATCCATTGCCTTACATGGGTCATTTTTTAGGACTGGTGGCCCTAGGCTCAGGGATCTCATTTTCCTTGAACCTCCTAGGAACTGACCCTTCAATTCTGCCTGGCTTTGTGCAAATGCCACCAGCCACCAAGGGAAAGATCCGTTCTCATCTGGAATTCCAAGGAGGTAACGTGGTCTCTGGTGCACATCAGGGATATCAAGGACTTCCAGGAAGGGGTCCAACCTCTCTTCCCTCCTTACCCAAACAGAGCCTCCCTCGGCTGCCTGCTTTCCACTCTATGCTTCCTTCCAGATTTCTATTGAGGGCCATGACACGACCCTAGTTACAAAGTTGGGAGCTGTCCTTGGCTGGCAGCTTTCTGCCTTCTGCTGCCTTCCAGACCTCCATCAGGTAAGATATCTCTCAGAGCTGCCATTTTAACTCAGCCAGGAGCCCTCATACACCCACTGTGGACTTCTGCCAGTATCCCCTCCATTTTCAGCTCTCCTGTAGACTTCCTAATCATGTCAGATCAAGTCAGTTCTTTGACCTTTCAGGGTAATGACTCTCCAATTTTGACTGACCCTTTGAAACTCCTCTTGACTAGAGGGGAACATATCCCATTCTCATACAGATTTCAGAATCCCTTGTATTACTGATCCTCAGCCTTACTAGGGACTTTGTCATTTTTGGGACCTGTGGCCCAAGGCTCAGGAATATCAGTTTATTGCAGGCTGATCCCCACTCCAGTGTTGTATCAGATGTGCCACTGTGGCCTCTGGGGGGATTGATCTTCTGATCCTACCTAGCTCTGTGGAACTCACCTCTGCTTCTGAGGGACAGATCCATTCTCATACTGACTTCTGACTTGGGGACTTAGTCTCTGGCACACACCATGGACTTCCAGAGATGGGACTAACGACTAAACCCTCTTTACCCACCTGTGAGCTTTGCTGGTCTGGCCACTTTCTGTAGCATGCTCCCTTCCAGGCCTCCATCAGGGAAGACACCCTCCAAGTTGCTGTTTCATCCAAGACAGGAGATCTCCTTTTCTGGCTACAGTCATTTGTCAGGGTCCCTTCCTTCTTCATGTCTCTTGCACACTGCAAAATTGTATTGGCTCAAACATATTTTCAAGACTCTCTAGGGACCATCCCTCTGAGTCTGTCTGCTCATGTGAAACTTCCCTCTGCTGTGGTAGGGTAGATCTGTTCTCATACATTCATAGGTTCATAGGTAGGTACTAGGCTATCACCCCAAGGACCTACGTAAGCCTAGCCAACAAGGTTCCCTGGCTTATGCCACCCAAGAAAGTTATTTTCCTGTGCCACTGTCGAGCTGAGACACAGAAGTGATCCCCGGGTGTATTTCCTATGTCACATCCACTCATCAAGATTTTTCTTGAAGAGTGCTAATGAAGAACCTTGCTTGACATAGATGGGTAGCCTGTTCCAGAGTATGGGAAGTCTATGGGACAGGAATCTATCCATCCAGCATGTCCTGTTTATTGTGGTGACAAGGTTTAAGTCCCTAGAGCAAGTAGCTCAGAGGGATTGGGATTTCTTTAAGTGTAGCATGTCCAACAGCTCTGGGTTTGACATAGCCTTATATGTTAGGCAGAGATCACCTCAGAGTAGGCGATATGCTATGAAGTAAAGCTGGAGTTTTTTTGAGACAGTCAATGTAGGGCATCTGTTTGAGGCCAGTAATCCTCTTTGTGAGGTACTTCTGTGGCCTTTCCAGCTGCTGCAGATGTCTTGTGAGGTACATTCCAAAAGGGGCGTTGTACTCTATAATGGGTCTAATGAGTGTCGAGTAGAGGGGAACAAAGACCTCTTTTTTCCTGGATGAGAACCCTTTTATGAAGAGGTGTGCCACATAGAAGGACTTCCTGACTACTGTGACGATGTGACTATCAAAGGACAGACTACTGTCCACCTGGATCCCAAGGTCTCTTAGGTTCATAGGTTCATAGGTTCATACTAGGCTATCTTCCCGAGGGCATTTACAAGCCTAGCCCATCGTTTTGTGGCTTACGCCACCCCTTTAGTATGGGGAACTATACCCATTATTTTGCTGTGCCTCTGTCGAGCAGTGACACTGAGGTAATCCCTGGGGTATATCTGCGATCTCCCATCCATTGGTCAAGATTTCTCTTGAACAAGGCCAGCGAGGTGCTCTGCCTCACATATACCGGGATTTTGTTCCACAGCATAGGGAGTCTTTGGGTGATGAATCTATCCCTCCAGCACGTCCTATTAATAGCCGTGTCGAGGTTTAAGTCTCCCGCCCTTGTGGTTCTGATGGATCTAGATTTTTTGAGGTGAAGCATATTCATCAAATCTGGGTTTGACATGGCCTTGTATGTTAGGCAAAGGTCACCTCTGAGCAAGCGTGTAAGCGACTGAATAGAGCTGGAGTTCTTTCAGTCGGGCAGCATAGGACAGATTTTGAGACCCTTTATCCTTTTGGTGAGGAACTTTGTGGCCTCTCCAGCTGCTGCAAGTGTCGGGTCAGATACATTCCGAATGGGGCATTGTACTCAATCATTGGTCTGATGAGTGATGAGTAGAGGGACACAATGACCTCCCTTGATCTAGATGAGAATCCCTTCATGATAAGGTGGGCAATGTAGAAGGTCTTCCTAACTACTTTAGCTACATGGGTGTCGAATGACAGACTACTATCAACCTGGGTCCCCAGGTCCCTGATAACTTCTTCTGTGCTCAGTGGATTGCCACCTATTTGGTAGCTAGGGGTAACCTTGTTTTTCCTGAAGGGTATGACTATGCATTTTTTGGCATTTAACTTTAGGCCATGGCTCTGGCACCAGTTATCTGTTTCTGTGAGACCCTTCTGAAGGATATCTGTGTCAGATGTGTTTTCTACTATGGCGCCCAGTTTGCAGTCATCTGCAAACTTTGTCAGCCATAACCCTCCTGTGTTTGCTTGTACTTCAGAGAAGTAGATGCCAAACAAGAGTGGGCCCAGGACTGAGCCCTGTGGGATACCACTTGTGACAGGCTTTGAGTCTGACATGGCGCCAGCAACTCTGACCCTGTGGGTTCTGTCACTCAGCCAGTTTGCAACCCATCTTGAGATGTATGGGTTAATATTTAAGCTGATGAGTTTTTCAATGATACCCGAGTGGGGTATTGTATCGAAGGCCTTCGCCAGATCGAGGTAGGCTGTATGGACTGCCTTTCCCTCATCAATGGCTTTGGTGACTGTTTGAAAAGTCAACCAAGTTTAAAAGGCATGATCTGCCTTTGACAAAGCCAAACTGGGTTGGATCCAAAGTCTGCAAATTCCCTATGTCTTTATTTATGAGGTCCATTATGATCCTCTCCATGGCTTTGCAGATAAGGCTTGTCAAGCTAATGGGCCGGTAATTTCCAGGGTCGGTGGAGGCACCGCCTTTGTGAAGTGGGACCACAGTTGCAGTGCGCCACTCCCTGGGTACGTATCCAGAGGTAAGACTTTGATTAAACAGCTGTCCTAGCTGTGGGTTTAATTCCTCATTGAGTTTGTGGAAAGGGGCCCCCCATC